>NC_068431.1:47216819-47266819 GCF_023373465.1 Oncorhynchus keta
AAACAAACATACTACTGCATCCTGTATCCAATCTCTGGTTCTCTAATGAAGTTCGAATGCTTCCTCCTTAGGTTGCCACTGAGAAACACTCTACCATATGGTTGTGTCAGAGCTTCACTAGCCTTTACTGACCACAGCCTAAATATAGGATTATTGTATTGAACAATTCTGAACTGAACTGAAGTCTGTAAGTAAAAGTAACTCGTTGTGGGCTTATACTGTCAAGTGGCCAAAGCCTATAACCCTGAACTTCCAAAGAAAAGTAAAAAGTGTGCTTTTATAACCTGTGACGTTGTGTTCCACTGGACTGTGGTCGGAACTGTGGTGGCAGAGCTTAGAATAGAAAACACATTGGGTCACACTAAAATATCCCTATAGCGACAGAACTTTCATTGTGTGTATGCCGTGTTACCATCTCTCTGTGTACTTTGTATGTGGAGTAAGAAAGGTTTGACGCACTCGTTGCCACACAGTTGTTAGACTGCACACACACATCCGCGAGTGTCCTGTTCATAGTCACCAATGTCAGTCGATTGAACTTTGTTAGAAGACCAACACAGACATAACTATTCACTTTAGGATTCACATTGTGTAACCTCATCCGTCACATCGCATTCCGAGTCAACACATTCCTAATGAATGTATTTAAGAGCAGGAAAGCAGTCACTGTGTTGGGCAATGAATCAGAGTGAGTGTTGGTCCGTCTGTGTGTGTGTACTCACGTATGTGCGGTGAGGCTTCCTCCTACTTTTATGGTCAAACAGTAAGGCGTCAAGTTGAAAGAGGGGGAGAGGAAATACCACACGGTGGGCTCTCTAGACATAAAGTTAAACTACTGTTCCTTTTCCCTATTAAAACCTGTGTGTGTGTGTGTGTGTGTGTGTGTGTGTGTGTGTGTGTGTGTGTGTGTGTGTGTGTGTGTGTGTGTGTGTGTGTGTGTGTGTGTGTGTGTGTGTGTGTGTGTGTGTGTGTGTGTGTGTGTGTGCGCATATATGTCGACTGACGCATAGAGGGGACATTGTGAAATTTACTGAGACTCCACCTGGAGGAGAAGAGGTGAAGAGGCGTGAGACATAAGCTCAGGAACGTGACTGTTCACAGAGGCCAGGCTAAAGCGGCTGGGCTGGGGCCGTACTTCTGGCCAGCAGACAGGCACAACAATGACTCTCAGCCTTTCTCTCTGACTGGGGGCATTTACACAGCCCCCTTGCCCCCTCCATCCTGTGACTGAAGGCTCTCCTGCATAAGGAGACCTTTATCCTTAACAGGCCTGAAAGCAATTACAGAGAGGGAAAGAAAACACTGCATCTCCCACATTTCTCAGCAAATGACAAATGGCGAAAGCCTCAGACATCTACCACAATCTATCCCTCCACATACTGGTGCTACAGTATAGGAGACTTCTAGGCTGTTTTGGCTTTTTGTAGGAGCAACTGGCTAAGTAACTAGTTGATGAAACCAATGGTTGCTTTTATACATCCTGACACCTGTCTCTCAATGGACTTCAAGCAGAACATTTCCAAGCAGAAAGATACAGTGCATTTGGAAAGTATTCAGACCCATTCACTTTTACCTACATTTTGTTACGTTAGAGCCTTGTTCTACATTATTATTTCACACCATACCCAGGTGTCTGGTTAGACTGTAAACTCTCCTTCCAGACTCACATTAACCATCTCCAATCCAAAATGAAATCTAGAATCGGCTTCCTATTTCGCAAAACAAAGTATCCTTCACTCATGCTGTCAAACATACCCTCGTAAAACTGACCATCTTACCGATCCTCGACTCTGGCATTGTCATTTATAAAATAGCCTCCAACACTCTACTCAACAAATTGGATGCAGTCTGTCACAGTGCCATCCGTTTTGTCACCAAAGCCCCATATATTACCCACCACTGCGACCTGAACGCTCTTGTTGGCTGGCCCTCGCTTCATACTCATCGCCAAACCCACTAGCTCCAGGTCATCTACAAGTCTCTGCTAGGTAAAGCCCCGCCTTATCTCAGCTCGCTGGTCACCATAGCAGCACCCACTCGTAGCACGCGCTCCAGCAGGAATATCTCACTGGTCACCCCCAAAGCCAATTCCTCCTTTGGCCGCCTTTCCTCCCAGTTCTCTGCTGCCAATGACTGGAACGAACTGCAAAAATCACTGAAGCTGGAGACTCATATCTCCCTCACTAGCTTTAAGCATCAGCTGTCTGAGAAGCTCACAGATCACTGCACCTGTACATAGCCCATCTGTAAACAGCACATCCAACTACCTCATCCCCATACTGTATTTATTTATTTATCTTGCTCCATTGCACCCCAATATCTCTACTTGCACATTCATCTTCTGCACATCTACCATTCCAGTGTTTAATTGCTATATTGTAATTACTTCACCACCATGCCTATTTATTGGCTTAACTCTGTTATCTTACCTCATTTGCACTCACTGTATATAGACTTTTTGTTTTATTTTTTTCTACTGTATTATTGAATGTATGTTTTGTTTATTCCATGTGTAACTCTGTGTTGTTGTATGTGTCGAACTGCTATGCTTTATCTTGGCCAGTTTGCAGTTGCAAATGAGAACTTGTTCTCAACTAGCCTACCTGGTTAAATAAAGGTGAAAAAATATGATATATATATATATATTACACACAATAACCCATAATGACAAAGTGACAACATTGAAATGTGACTTGTTTCAGGAAACTAGGAGTATGTTGCGGGTCACTACTTCACAGGAGAGCCATTTGAACGTAAACTTGTTTTTTTAAATCAAAATGCGTTTTTTTGGCAGAAATGCCTTCTGGAACATGTGAACTTTCATGTGCCTTAATAACAAACTTGTATGCCATCTTTAAATACGAGCCTAGTTGGTTTAGCCACAGAAAAAGTCAGCAACCTTCCCGCTAGCAATGATTGACTGAGATAATGAGTGGGCTGGACATGCCAAGAGATGAGTTTGGATTGGTCGCTTCTGTCTATTTGAGCTGGTAAGAATGTGGAGGTAATCCTGTCTAACGCTTCTTTAAAATAATATATATATTGCGTAGTAAAACTGCATAAGTGTTGCTCTCCACTTTCTGGAGGACCGAGTTTTGAAATCAGTGGAATTAGATTATGATAGCTAAGGAGATGGAGAAAACACCTGTCTCCGGATTACATCTTCAAACTAAGGGCAACCACGGCTTCCGTGACAGAGACGGAGAAGTGTCCAACCATGTATATGGGTAAGATAGTCTAGCTAGCTACATTTTCAGATATTACATGTTTCTAGTTTTGTCAGAAAGTCATTTTCATTTCAAGTTAAAGTGTACTGTTAGCTAGCTAGCTAATGTTAGCCGGCTGGCTCGCTAGCTAGCTAATGTTAGCTGGCTGGCTCGCTAGCTAGCTAATGTTAAGTTAACGTTATGTGTAAGATCTGTGTAGCAATATTATTCGTATCTCAGAGCCATTTGCCTTGCTAGTTATAGCCTAATATTAGCTAGCTAATATTAAACCTGGTTAGTTAGCTACCTGCAGATTAATTGAGGGTAGTAACGTCATGACTTGAGATTATGGTTCATTGATTAGCTAGCTAGCTACCTACATGTCTTAACAAAAGACTCCACTGTGCAAGTATCCATTTCAATAGAATGTTCATGATGCCACTGCGACAGCTGTTGTTAGACATAGCTGGGAAATTCGCTCTGGCTACCTACTCTGATTTCAGAGCACTCTCGTCTGAGTCTGCCAGAGCACAGAATAACTGACGAATTTACGAACGCTCAACACCTGTTGAATATGGCCGGTGTCAGTAAACGTTGGCAAAAAAAAGTTAATTGTTGCCAGCAGCACATGGTCAGAGTGAGCTGTTCTCTCACTTGTGTCTGGCAGTAGCTAGCAAGCTTGCCAACGTTAGCTAGTTAGCTTGGTTGCTTGACTGCTGTTGTTAGGACAGAACGCTCGGATCAACCCTTAAAGAGATGGTTGGGGCAAAAGCTTAAGAGGGTGTGAACAATGCTGAATGGGTGTAGACAAAGAAGAGCTCTCCAGTAGGTGTACCAAAACATTCAAAGGCCATTTTCCTCAACTGTAGTGTATGATATACAATTTTCTTGCTCTGAGTCTCTACTTTTATTCAATGTAAAACACACAAATTCAAATTTTTATACATAAGACCAAACCGAGCAGATCGGTCACAAATCCCTTATTTACATAAGTATTCAGACCCTTTGCTATGAGACTCGAAATTGAGCTCAGGTGCATCCTGTTTCCATTGATCATCCTTGAGATGTTTCTACAACTTGATTGCAGTCCACCTGTGGTAAATTCAATTGATTGGACATTTTTTGGAAAGGCACACACCTGTCTATATCAGGCCCCACAGTTGACAGTGCATGTCAGTGCAAAAACCAAGCCATGAGGTGGAAGGAATTGTCCGTAGAGCTCCGAGACAGGATTGTGTTGAGGCACAGATCTGGGGAAGGGAAGCAAAAAATGTCTGCAGCATTGAAGGTCCCCAAGAACACAGTGGCCTCCATCATTCTTAAATGGAACAAGTTTGGAACCACCAAGACTCTTCCTAGAGCTGGATGCCCAGCCAAACTGAGTTCCTCTGTGGAGATGGGAGAACGTTCCAGAAGGACAACTATTTCTGCAGCCCTCCACCAATCAGGCCTTTTGGTAGAGTGGCCAGACGGAAGCCACTCCCTAGTAAAAGGCACATGACAGCCTGCTTGGCACATAAGGACTCTCAGACCATGAGAGTCTCTGGTCTGATGAAACCAAGATTCAACTCTTTGGCCTGAATGCCAAGCGTCACGGCTGGAGGAATTCCCAAATACAGGTGTGCCAAGCTTGTAGCATCAAGACTCGAGGCTGTAATCCCTGCCAAAGGTGCTTCAACAAAGTACTGAGCAAAGGGTCTGAATACTTACGTAAGTGTGATACTTCCGTTTTTATTTTTAATAAATGTGCAAAAATGTCTAAAAACCTGTTTTTGCTTTGTCATTATGGGGTATTGTGATGTCATTATGGGGTATTGTGATGTCATTATGGGGTATTGTGATGTCATTATGGTGTATTGTGATGTCATAATGGGGTATTGTGTGCAGATTGATGAGGGGAAAAAACAACTTAATCCATGTTAGAATAAGGCGGTAACGTAACAAAATGTGGATAAAGTGAAGGGGTCTGAATACTTTCCAAATGCACCGTATGTGTTCAGGCCTGGGAAAGTGCAGGGAGTGGGAGCAAAGGTGTTTGTTTTCATTCTATATAAATGTAATAACAGGGTGCCTGTCTGTTAAATAAGAAAGTTTCAAATTGGGGAATGTTGGGGAATGTGGGACTGAGTACAAACCAGGCAAAGGCTGTTGTCACTGCTCCACCATTGTTTTCAAACCACAAGACTGACTGACTGACTGCACACTGCTCTATTCCTGACCTCACACATACAAACATGCACACACACACACAGAGAAATGCACACACACACACGTTTTCATTACAAGAACAAACAGCAAAAAGCGATGTTGGTTTTAATATTTCTTCCTTATTCAGTATGGCTTACTGTGCTTGTCCTCTCTGTGGATGCTTTATATGGCGATGCATTGGTAGTAATATGCAGCCGTTGATTTGCTACAGTTCACAGAAGAGAAATAAAAAAGTATTGTGAAATTAGTTTGTTTTGAACAATTAGTTTGTTTTAAGAGTTAAATGCTCCACAGCACTGTTATTCCGGCATGGCCTCTTAATTGTGTTTTGACTGAGCCTGAGAAGGAGAGGCCTAGTGAAGGAGAGAGCAGAGAGAAAGGGGGAAAGAGAGAGAGAGCAGAAAATGAAAGAGAGACCATTGAGAGGGGGAGAGAGAGAAATAGAGGGCAGAGAGAGGGAAGAGAGTGAGCAGAGAGTGGGGGCAGAGAGAGCTGTGGGAGAATTCATCTCTTTCTTCATGGATATTATCCATGAGGGAATACATTCCTCTCTTCATTGGTAACTGTGCAAATTCTGCGGCTGCTTTTTCTTGGCACGCATCAGCCTGCTCTCTGGGTCTCAAAGCACCACAAAAAGAGTTCTCACCCACAACCCCCCCCGCCCTCTCCTTCTCCACCCTCACAGTCTCAGTCAGTGTCTATTTAGCTTTGTGAAAACAACTTGACTATGACCTCAAATGGTGAATTATGTCTGTATGGAGACCAATGCGGTATGGGGAAAGAATTTACACTGTATCTCCATGTTGTGCCTATGTGAGAATGCTGTTCATTGACTACAGCTCAGCGTTCAAGACCATAGTCCCCTCCAAGCTCATCACTAGGCTAAGGACCCTGAGACTGAACACCTCCCTCTACAACTGGATGATGGACTTCCTGACGAGCCGCCACCAGGTGGTGAGGGTAGGTGACAACACATCCGCCAAGCTGACCCTCAACACAGGGGCCCCTCAGGGGTGCATGCTTACTCCCCTCCTGTACTCTTTGTTCATTCATGACTGCGTGGCTGCGCATGATTCCAACGCCATCATTAAGTTTGCTGACGACGACGAGACGGTGGTAGGCCTGTTCACGGACAACGATGAGAGAGCCTATAGGGAGGAGGTCAGAGACCTGTGGTGCCAGGACAACAACCTCTCCCTCAACGTCAGTAAGGCAAAAGAGCTGATCGTAGACTACAGGAAACGGAGGTCCGAGCATGCCCCCATTCACATCAATGGGGCTGTAGTGAAGCAGTTCGAGAGCTTCAAGTTCCTCGGTGTCCACATCACTATGGATCTGTCATGGTCCACATACTGTCACACCCCCGGATCTGTTTCACTTGTCTTGTGCTTGTCTACCCCCCCCATTATCCCCTGTGTATTTAAACCTGCGTTTTCTGTTTGTCTGTTGCCAGTTCAACTTGATTTGTCAGGTCTTACCAGCGGGTTTCCCATTTCTCCTGTCCTCAAGGTTTTGTCTTCTAGTCTTCCCGGTTCTGACCTTTCTGCCTGTCCTGACCCTGAGCCTGACTGCCGTCCTGTACCTGCCTGACTCTGACCTGGTTCACAAACCTCTGCCTGCCCTCGACCTGCATTTCGCCTGCCCATTTGTTATATTCAATATCCTGAGAATCAAGCTATCCACCTCCTGTGCCTGCATCTGAGACATATCCTGAGTTGTGGATACACACACCAATACAGTCATGAAGAGTGCATGACAACACCTCTTCAGGAGGCTGAAAAGATTTGGCATAGGCCCACAGATCCTCAAAAAGTTCTACAGTGGGACCACTGAAAGCATCTTGACTGGCTGGATCACCTCATGGCATGGCAACTGCTTGGCATCCAACCGCAAAGCGCTAAAGAGGGTAGCTCATCACTGGGGCCGAGCTCCCTGCCATCCAGAACCTCTATACCAGGCGGTGCCCTAAAAATGGTCAAAGACTCAAGCCACCCAAGTCATAGACTGCTCTCTCTGCTACTCTATGGCAAGTGGTACTGATGAACCAAGTCTAGAACCAACAGGACCCTAAAACAGCTTCTACCGCAAGCCATAAGACTGCTTAAATAATTAATCAAATTGCTACCGGGACTATCTGCATTGACCCTTTTTGCACTAATTTATTTTGACTCATCACATACGCTGCTGCTACTGTCTATTATCTATCCTGTTGACTATTCACTTTATTCCATGTTATATGTACATTTCTACCTCAGTTACCTCGTACACCAGCAAATTGACTCAGTACTGGTACCTTGTGTATATAGCCAAGTAATCGTTACTCGTTGTGTATTCATTATTATTTTAATAATTACGGTATTACTTTTCTATTATATCTCTATTTTCTTTCTGCATTGCTGGGAACTGCATTGCTGGTAAGTAAGCATTGCACTGTTAGTCTACACCTGTTGTTTACCAAGCATATGATGGTTAAAATGTGATTTGATTTGTATGTGATTGTGTTGTGGCGCAGTATGACCCTGTATGGTGTTGGGTTTGTGATAGTTCAAGTTTGGTGGACTCACCTGCAGCAAACATGAACACGGCTACTGTGCGGTAGTGCTGTCTGTGTGTCCCCCGGCACAGGGAGATGAGGGCCACCAGGAAGGCCACCAGAGTCACCGCAGCACCGGCCAGCAGCAACACGAGGGTGGCTATCTGCCAGTCTGCAGGAGGAGACACATGTTACAAATGACCATCACCAACATTGATTCATAGGGTACTCCTGTTCTAATCACTCAGTGAAATACAATCTATGTGTGCAAAAGTATGTGGACACCCCTTCAAATTAGTGGATTCTGCTATTTCAGCCACACCCATTGCTGGCAGGTTTATAAAGTCGAGCACACCGCCATCGCCATAGATACACTTTGGCAGTAGAATGGCCTTCCTGAAGAGCTCAGTGACTTTCAACGTGGCACCGTCATAGGATGCCACCTGTCCAACAACTCAGTTCATGAAATTTCTGCCCTGCTAGAGCTGCCATGGTCAACTGTAAGTGCTGTTATTGTGAAGTGGAAACGTCTCGGAGCAACAATGGTTTAGCCGCGAAGTGGTAGGCCACACAAGCTAACAGAGCGGGATTGCTGAGTCCTGAAGCACGTAAGCGCATAAAAATCATCTGTCCTCGGCTGCAACACTCACTACCGAGTTCCAAACTGCCTTTGGAAGCAACGTCAGCACAAGAACTGTTTGTCGGGAGCTTCATGAAATGGGTTTCCATGGCAGAGCAGCAGCACACAAGCCTAAGATTACCCTGCACAATTGCATACGTAGGCTGGAGTGGTGTAAAGCTCGCCACCATCGGACTCTGGAGCAGTGGAATCGCCTTATCTGGAGTGATGAATCACTCTTAACCATCAGAAGAACGTTACCTGCCCCAATACATAGTGCCAACTGTAAAGTTTGGTGGATGGTCTGCGGCTGTTTGGTCTGGGGCTGTTTTTCATGGTTCGGGCTAGGCCCCTTCGTTCCAGTGAAGGGAACTCTTAACGCTACAGCATACAACAAATATTCGAGACGATTCTGTGCTTCCAACTTTGTGGCAACATTTTGGGGAAGGCTCTTTCCTGTTTCAGCATGACAATGCCCCCAGGCACAAAGCGAGGTCCATTCAGAAATGGTTTGTCAAAATCAGTGTGGAAGAACTCGACTGGCCTGCACAGAGCCCCGACCTCAACGCCATCGAACACCTTTGAGATGAATTGGAATGCTGACTGCGAGCCAGGCCTAATCACCCAACATCAGTGCCCGACCTCTCTAATGCTTCTTTGGCTAAATGGAAGAATGTCCCCGCAGCAATGTTCCAACATCTAGTGGACAGCCCTCCCAGAAGAGTGGAGGCGGTTGTAGCAGCAAAGGGGGGGACAAACTCCACATAAATGCCCATGATTTTGGAATGAAATGTTCCAAACATGTAGTGTATGACTGTATGGTGGAATTGAATGGATCCCCCATAAACTCAGACCAGTGATGAGAGACAAGCAGGAAACAAATAGCCTCCTGCTCTTGTTGCAACTCAAAACACGTGTGTGTGTGTGTATTTGTGGTCAAGAAAGAGTTTAAAATTCCCCAACATTCACAGTTCTCTCTAGTGTTTTAATTTAGACAGTGAAGGAAGCTTGATCCACAGAGCTTCTTCAAACATGCTCACTTGACCACGTGCAAAACCTTTTCTTCAATCTCATCCATCCATCCAATCTGTCTCTGCCTCTCCTCTGTCCAGGTTCTGGCTGTGCAGACATAGCCATGATGCAGCCTTCCAAAATCCAGCTGACTGTTAAGTTCTCCCGCAGGTCTGTTGCGTCTCGGTTGGCTGGCTCGCCTCAGAGAACAGAGAGAAGCTCCACTGGAGGCAGTTAATGAGCTCCGCTCTGTCATGTCTTTCTCTGCCCCCAGGTCCCAGGTCACTGTCTCCTTTGTCTCCTGTAGTGTTAACCCCACCATGCCCCTGCACCCAGACGCCCTGGTCCTAATGAGCTCCGCCAGGCAGGCAAGCGTTCTCTCTCTCTCTGCCCAGGGACAGGGTCATCTCTTAGGGACCGCCTCACATTCAGCCCCCCCCCCCCTTCTCCACACCACAACAACAGAGGGAAAGAGCTCTATCACAGCAGCTCATTATGTGACAGGTGTTTGTCTGACAGCACGCTCCGCAGGGTTGTTTACAAAACAGAAACATCCGGTTTTCAGGAGAAAAGTTTGAGAGGCTGTGATGCCACTTGTTTACAGTCTCCGGTGAAACATATAGTGGATGACTATAGATAGTGCCTGTCTGTCTTCGAGATGAAGTTCTTGCCACAAAGTTGCAAGACACCACAATACCAATTTTGTTGGCGTCAGCTTTGTCGGAGATTCCATTGCCGCTAGATAACGTAATCTAATATCTAGCTCTCTGAAGTTGTTTCCACCCGGAATATTAACCAGGTGACACTCCATCTTAACTCTTCCACATTTACTGTATTGGTTGAACAGTGCAGAAGAGAACCTCCCCTACTGTTTTTTTCTTATTTTAGTCTGACAGAGACAGACCATCAAGCTTGGAAAGGGTGTGGCTGGCTGGGCACCACAGGGGAGGGCACTGAACTGAGATCGAGGGTCCTATCAGAGGAGACCGCCAGGGTTAACCTGCCTCTCCTGATCACAGGACCCATATGGTGTCCGCTCTGCTCTGTGCTAGAGCCTGGAGGCAGTAGTAAAGTTGGCTGCAGTGGCAGTAGCATCCTCACTGAGGCTTTCCCTTACAGCACATTCTACTAGGCTGGGAGGCTCAGCCAAAACAGCTACTGAGAAACAGGGATGAAGAGGAGGAGAGGGATGAAAGGAGAGGAGAGGGATGAAACTGAGGAGAGGGATGAAACTAAGGAAGCAGCAAGTAATGTTCCAAGAGACCAACATTAGAGCTCCACAGTGGAGATGTCATAATACCCATAAAACCTAGAGGTCAAATAGGGAAATGGTTTAAATCTTTTTTCCACCATTCATTTTTCCCTTAGGGGATTTTAGTAGCAATTAAAATAACGACTGTGTTTCATGTAGGGTTACATAAAAACTTAAAAAACAACAAGGTCGAATCATGACATCAGTGATCTTCAGCGCGGAGCTCTAGAAAGAGGCCGTTGGATGACCGTTAAAAACGTATTTTCCCAGTCGGAGACTGTTTTTTACAGAGTTCCCAGTTGTCTTGAACTCACCGAAGTCTGATATTTCCCAGTTCCAAGTTTCCAGTTGTTTTAAACATGACTCAGTAGTCATCCTGGATTGACAGCATGGCCAATGTATTCAACATTTTCTGACCCATGGTATTGCATGTGAATGTTTATCCTTTTAAGCTTGGAAAAGAGACCCTTAAACCCAAACTTGGACCACACACCCACTTCACTGAATAGCAGGGGAAGCAAAATAGTGATTGCTTTGCAATGCTTAGAGTTAGCCACTGATTCCTTCCAAACCACTCATTGTTGAATTTGCGATTTCCAACTTGTTCGGTAATGTTTATGTCCAATGGCCGATGAGCACGGATACCTTTTATTTATATTTTTGGATTGAAAAGGATTTGCCAGCATATTGTCGACGTGATTCATGATGGTGACTGCTTGTCTAGCTTGCTACTGTTGACAAGATTTTGCAAGTATGATATTGACACAATAAGTTCAATAAAGGCTAAGGTAGATATAACTTAATTTGACATTATTTTATATGTGGCCAATGACCTCGATCCTTCTTGGATGGGCACTTCTAATGTAAATTTACGGCAGTATCCAAGGGGGCTTGAACTTTTAAGCTTTCCTTGTAGATTTTGCAGACTAGTGTCCCCATGAGTGACAGCACACTGAGCCAATTACGGCGCAACTAGAGAAGATTACCAACCACCTGCCCTGAATGAGGGGTTGCCACTGACCCTAAATATATGGCTTAGGCCTATGTCGGAATGCGTGAGAACCCCCCAAACCGTGAAATGATGATGCTTTCAGGCCATAACCACAGCCCCTCTATCCCCATGTAAATAGAGTGAGAGTGGAAAGAGACTCTCAAAAAGAGATACCAGAGCAAGACTGCCCTCTCCACCAGAGGAATGCAACAATAGGTGGAACACTGCTCTGCATCACAGTCCAATGGGCAAAAACTGGCTGAATCAACGTGGTTTCCACGTCATTTCAACCCCAAAACTCCATGTGATGACATTAAATCAACCACGACAACTGATTGGATTTGCAATAAGTCATCAATGTAACCTAACTCCAATGACATTATGATTGTTTTTCTTCTTCTAGTGTTAAATGATAACTCAACCAAATGTAGGCTGAATCAAAACTAGACGTTGAACTGACGTCTGTGCCCAGTCAGAAAGCTCTGCAGAGGTCAGTGGAGCTCCCAGATAGCACGTCATGGGGACTAATTGTTCAGCAATACAACACTCTGCTGAGAAAGACAACTTCACATTACAACCTGCAACAAACTGTGGCGACATTCAAAGAGAATAGCCTCAGATAGACCTAAACATCTACTTGTATCACGATAATCACTCACAGAAGTGGTACGCACTGATTGGCAGGGCGGGAGCAAAAATATTTAGTCTGGATACCAGTCTTCTTAGCTAACATATTCCACTCATGACAGGAGTGGCAATGAGTGGAATGTAATAGTGGCAAGTGTCAAAGAGCGGAATAGTTTACCCGAGATGCAACCAGGCTACAAAATATTGTCAGTGGAAAGCAAGTGTTGCAGTAGACATGTATCAACGGAGCCGGAGCGATGTTGAACAAGCTAATTACAGTACATTAACAATTGGTCCATTGTTGAGCTCTTCATCCATGACCTACATACAGTAGAAATTCACCGTCAATTCCAGGTATCTCTCTCACTATAATCCGATTGCTTTACGCATTCATTCTGTATCCATCTGGACCAGTTTTATAGAGTGTATGTGTATGCTATAGAACTTCAACAAGGTTGTGAAAGGGAAAAAACTGCACCAATTTCTAGGCCATGTTTTATGGAGTTTGTAATAGATAATGAGGCTTAAGAGCAGGGGTGAAAGCATGAAAAAAATGCCAATATCACCATTTTTGGGTTCCTATAGTAATAGTCCCCCGTCATTCGCTGCCAAAATACTTCTACATTATTTTTGGGAGTCAAGGATTGTAAACTCATTTTGGGGATCCCTTTTCATCTGGATAGAAAACCACTTGAAAGGCATCATTTACATCAAAAGTAAGAATAATTTTAGTAGGAAAAAAATAGCTTCTTACCAGATTTGAGGGTGGAAAGGCATCTCCAGCCAGAGTCTTTTTCGGTGCATGATTCCCATAGCGACAAAGAAAACCGCTCTGCGGTTACCCAGGCGGGACTCAATAACGCTACAATGTCCAGACACAATGCCAGAAAGACACAAAGTAAAGCAATCAACTTGAATGGTCTGAAAACGTACACTTCATTTACAGACATGTTTTCATATTAAGTTTACTTCGATCCACGCGTGTTGAAATCGAGCAGAGAAGAAAAGCTGTGACAGCGTCCTCCAGCACCCTCAATCCGAAAGTTCAGAATCGACTGTAGCGAGTTGGGATGAAAACCCTGATTGAAGTCCTCTCTCCTCCTCGCGTCTGTCTGTGCGCACAATGCGCTTTACTTAGATCCCGTGCTCCCCCGTCTGGTCAACTGATATGGCATTAGCTGTTAACTGGAGCACAATGAACCTAATGGATTTGATCAACTATTCTACGATCTACAATCCATCACTACACACTGTACATACATTAGGTTATATTGAATCACATCAAGGGTGGACTTTGGCCCTGGAGTGGATTTTGTCGTTATTCAACTGCATTTGTCCTTTCATTGAAACATGTTCTGGCTCTTATGGTAACTTTGCCGTGTAAATACTGTATATTGGATTTATTTATTTAACCTTTATTTAACTAGGCAAGTCAGTTAAGAACAAATTCTTATTTACAATGACGGCCTATAAACCTAGTCTTGGCCATTACTGAATATGTCAGAGCAGGAGCATAAAAGGCATTTTGATGATGATGAGAGGTGGGCTTTGTCTCTATGGCTGATGAATTATTGAGAGAGCGGGAGAGGGAGAGAGAGAGAGAGACGAGAGAGGGAAAGAAAAAGCGAGCGAGACACACATAGGAGAACCATGGAACAACCACAGACGTACAAATATCATTACCAGACATCTGGTACTCTTCTGGACAGTGCCTATCTGTTAGTCAAGACCCGGTCTGCATAGGTGGCTGGTGACTTCAATATGCAGGTCTAAACTTGTGTTCACACAGTGGATCCAGAGTGGTGGATTATAAATCTCAGACATTTTAACTACTATAGCTGCCCCACTTGAGTCCCTGTTTAATCATACACTATATAAACAAAAGTATGTGGACACTCCTTCAAATTAGTGGAATCGGCTATTTCAGGCACACTCGTTAGTGACAAGTGTATAAAATCGAGCATACGACCACGCAATCTCCATAGACAAACATTGTCAGTAGAATGGCCCATACTGAAGAGCTCAGTTACTTTCAATGTGGCATCATCAAAGGATGCCACCTTTCCAAAAATTCAGTTAGTCAAAATTCTTCCCTGCTAGAGCTGCCCCGGTCAACTGTAAGTGTGGTTATTGTGAAGTGGAAACGTCTAGGAGCAGCAAAGGCTCAGCCGCAAAGTGGCTGCACACAAGCCTAAGATCCCCATGCACAATGTCAAGCATCGGCTGGAGTGATGTAAAGCTTACGACAATTGGACTCTGGAGTCGAAACGCGTTCTATGGGAGTGATGAATCACGCTTCACCATCTGGCAGTCCAACGGACAAATATGGGTTTGGCGGATGCCAGGAGAACACTACCTGCCCGAATGCATAGTGCCAACTGTAAGGTTTGGTGGAGGAGGAATAATAATAGTTCTAGTGAAGGGAAATCTTAACGCTACAGCATACAATGACATTCTAGACAATTCTGTGCTTACAACTTTGTGGCAACAGTTTGGGGAAGGCCCTTTCCTGTTTCAACATGACAATGTCCCAGTGCACAAAGCAAGGTCCATACAGAAATTGTTTGACAAGATTGGTGTGGAAGAACATGACTAGCCTGCACAGAGCCCTGATCTCAACCCCATCCAATACCTTTGGGATGAATTGGAACGCTGACTGCGAGCCAGACTTACTCGCCCAAAATCAGTGCCCGACCTCACTAATTCTCCTGTGGCTGAATGGAAGCTTTGCACACTCCTGGCATTTTCTCAACCAGCTTCACCTGGAATGCTTTTCCAAAAGTCTTGAAGGAGTTCCCACATATGCTGAGCACTTGTTGGCTGCTTTTCCTTCACTCTACGGTTCAACTCATCCCAAACCATCTCTCTCTCTCACACACACACACGCACACACACCATCACCACCATCAGAGGATCAAATTAAAATCAAATGTTATTTTATTAATCACATGAGCCAAATACAACTGGTATAGACTTTACAGTGAAATGCTTGTTTATGAACCTTTCCCATCAATGCAGAGTTTAAATAATATTACAAATAAAATAGTAACTAACACAAGAGGAATAAAATAAAATACACGCGAATGGAGCTATATACGGGGAGTACCAGTACCAGATCAATGTGGAGCTATATATACGGGGAGTACCAGTACCAGATCAATGTGGAGCTATATACGGGGAGTACCAGTACCAGATCAATGTGGAGCTATATATACGGGGAGTACCAGTACCAGATCAATGTGGAGCTATATACGGGGAGTACCAGTACCAGATCAATGTGGAGCTATATATACGGGGAGTACCAGTACCAGATCAATGTGGAGCTATATACGGGGAGTACCAGTACCAGATCAATGTGGAGCTATATACTGGGAGTACCAGTACCAGATCAATGTGGAGCTATATACGGGGAGTACCAGTACCAGATCAATGTGGAGCTATATACGGGGAGTACCAGTACCAGATCAATGTGGAGCTATATACGGGGAGTACCAGTACCAGATCAATGTGGAGCTATATACTGGGAGTACCAGTACCAGATCAATGTGGAGCTATATACGGGGAGTACCAGTACCAGATCAATGTGGAGCTATATACGGGGAGTACCAGTACCAGATCAATGTGGAGCTATATACTGGGAGTACCAGTACCAGATCAATGTGGAGCTATATACGGGGAGTACCAGTACCAGATCAATGTGGAGCTATATACGGGGAGTACCAGTACCAGATCAATGTGGAGCTATATACGGGGAGTACCAGTACCAGATCAATGTGGAGCTATATACTGGGAGTACCAGTACCAGATCAATGTGGAGCTATATACGGGGAGTACCAGTACCAGATCAATGTGGAGCTATATACGGGGAGTACCAGTACCAGATCAATGTGGAGCTATATACGGGGAGTACCAGTACCAGATCAATGTGGAGCTATATACTGGGAGTACCAGTACCAGATCAATGTGGAGCTATATACGGGGAGTACCAGTACCAGATCAATGTGGAGCTATATACGGGGAGTACCAGTACCAGATCAATGTGGAGCTATATACTGGGAGTACCAGTACCAGATCAATGTGGAGCTATATACGGGAGTACCAGTACCAGATCAATGTGGAGCTATATACTGGAAGTACCAGTACCAGATCAATGTGGAGCTATATACCAGTACCAGGGAGTACCAGTACCAGATCAATGTGGAGCTATATACGGGGAGTACCAGTACCAGATCAATGTGGAGCTATATACGGGGAGTACCAGTACCAGATCAATGTGGAGCTATATACTGGAAGTACCAGTACCAGATCAATGTGGAGCTATATACTGGGAGTACCAGTACCAGATCAATGTGGAGCTACGGGGAGTACCAGTACCAGATCAATGTGGAGCTATATACTGGAAGTACCAGTACCAGATCAATGTGGAGCTATATACGGGGAGTACCAGTACCAGATCAATGTGGAGCTATATACGGGGAGTACCAGTACCAGATCAATGTGGAGCTATATACGGGGAGTACCAGTACCAGATCAATGTGGAGCTATATACTGGAAGTACCAGTACCAGATCAATGTGGAGCTATATACTGGAAGTACCAGTACCAGATCAATGTGGAGCTATATACTGGAAGTACCAGTACCAGATCAATGTGGAGCTATATACGGGGAGTACCAGTACCAGATCAATGTGGAGCTATATACTGGAAGTACCAGTACCAGATCAATGTGGAGCTATATACTGGGAGTACCAGTACCAGATCAATGTGGAGCTATATACGGGGAGTACCAGTACCAGATCAATGTGGAGCTATATACGGGGAGTACCAGTACCAGATCAATGTGGAGCTATATACTGGGAGTACCAGTACCAGATCAATGTGGAGCTATATACTACCAGTACCAGATCAATGTGGAGACGGGGAGTACCAGTACCAGATCAATGTGGAGCTATATACTGGGAGTACCAGTACCAGATCAATGTGGAGCTATATACGGGGAGTACCAGTACCAGATCAATGTGGAGCTATATACTGGAAGTACCAGTACCAGATCAATGTGGAGCTATATACGGGGAGTACCAGTACCAGATCAATGTGGAGCTATATACGGGGAGTACCAGTACCAGATCAATGTGGAGCTATATACGGGGAGTACCAGTACCAGATCAATGTGGAGCTATATACTGGAAGTACCAGTACCAGATCAATGTGGAGCTATATACTGGAAGTACCAGTACCAGATCAATGTGGAGCTATATACTGGGAGTACCAGTACCAGATCAATGTGGAGCTATATACGGGGAGTACCAGTACCAGATCAATGTGGAGCTATATACTGGAAGTACCAGTACCAGATCAATGTGGAGCTATATACTGGGAGTACCAGTACCAGATCAATGTGGAGCTATATACGGGGAGTACCAGTACCAGATCAATGTGGAGCTATATACGGGGAGTACCAGTACCAGATCAATGTGGAGCTATATACTGGGAGTACCAGTACCAGATCAATGTGGAGCTATATACGGGGAGTACCAGTACCAGATCAATGTGGAGCTATATACTGGGAGTACCAGTACCAGATCAATGTGGAGCTATATACGGGGAGTACCAGTACCAGATCAATGTGGAGCTATATACGGGGAGTACCAGTACCAGATCAATGTGGAGCTATATACGGGGAGTACCAGTACCAGATCAATGTGGAGCTATATACTGGGAGTACCAGTACCAGATCAATGTGGAGCTATATACGGGGAGTACCAGTACCAGATCAATGTGGAGCTATATACGGGGAGTACCAGTACCAGATCAATGTGGAGCTATATACTGGGAGTACCAGTACCAGATCAATGTGGAGCTATATACGGGGAGTACCAGTACCAGATCAATGTGGAGCTATATACTGGAAGTACCAGTACCAGATCAATGTGGAGCTATATACGGGGAGTACCAGTACCAGATCAATGTGGAGCTATATACGGGGAGTACCAGTACCAGATCAATGTGGAGCTATATACTGGGAGTACCAGTACCAGATCAATGTGGAGCTATATACCAGTACCAGATCTGGGAGTACCAGTACCAGATCAATGTGGAGCTATATACGGGAGTACCAGTACCAGATCAATGTGGAGCTATATACGGGGAGTACCAGTACCAGATCAATGTGGAGCTATATACTGGAAGTACCAGTACCAGATCAATGTGGAGCTATATACTGGAAGTACCAGTACCAGATCAATGTGGAGCTATATACTGGAAGTACCAGTACCAGATCAATGTGGAGCTATATACGGGGAGTACCAGTACCAGATCAATGTGGAGCTATATACTGGAAGTACCAGTACCAGATCAATGTGGAGCTATATACGGGGAGTACCAGTACCAGATCAATGTGGAGCTATATACGGGGAGTACCAGTACCAGATTAATGTGCAAAGGTATAAGATACTTGAGGTAGATACTGTATGTACATGAAGGCATCCGGATAGATAATAATAAGAGTAAAATAAAGAACAAGGTAGCAGCATAAATAGGACACTGCGCATGAAACATGATTGTAATCTCATATGAAGAAAACCATATGGATGGAAACAATGTAAGACATTACAACCCTTATGCTCCCAAAACCAATGCCTCCAGTCATTGTTTCAACGTTCAGCGTTCAGCTATTTTTTATTTTTTTTTTACATAATGCAGGGTCACTGCTTCAATTCTTGACACAAGACTCATCCGTTCATGAATTTTTTAAATGTCGCCGGAGGAGGCAACAAAAAACGCGGTCACGACAGTGCGCAAAATAACGAGAAAATATATGTACTTATTTTCACCCTTAGAACATTTTAGAAATCAACGTTAAATCCCTTCAAATAAGGCGGGAACTTTTGGTCACAATTGTGTCATACATTTGCTCTGATCGAGTGACGTACCGATCGTCCAAATAAAGAAAACGCGAAGAGCGCACTCAGGCGTGACAGAAAACCGCGCGCCCGCGTCCGTATTACACACACCTCAAAACCAATAAACTACTACCGTGTATCCTCGAAACCCGACCTCGGACTGGCCAACGGACTGTACTCACCAAACCGTTTGAATGACGTGGATAATTGTACATTCAAATGTAATTGGGGCATACATTGGGCATTGCGCGACTGGACATAACCATTTGTTCACATGAAACCCGGAGTCTACAGCTTGATGACAGCACTGTAATATTCACCATGATGAATGGCCAAATAATCTGGAGGAACTTTCTTACTCCAAGCCCCGATGGATTTTCCAAAATGTTAATAAACTCCAGCGACGAACACATCTGGACAACAGCTGTCGCGGAAATAGGACGTCAAGACCCAAGGCTACCAAGTTTGTCGACGTACCTTGGACTTTTTGTATGCTTATTGTTATTTTTGATTGCCATGTTGATCGTGATGCTTTACCGAATCAAACACAAAATTGCTCCATTGCCCTCGGATATGGAGAACGCTGGTCATACGGAGATGTTTCCAGATCAAGTTGAACTGGCCGCCGTGTAGCATCATCATTCGGACCATCGCAGGCGCCCACTCGGAGGCGTCGTGCCTCTCTCATCACTTTTGTGCTGATCAAATGAGTCTAATTGTTTTGTGATTTATATGCTATAAATGTTTACACTTGTAAAATCATTTTACATTTAAGCATTTTCTTTGTCACTTATGCTAATTTCAGACCCCCAGAGACATGTTCCTGAAAAGAACAGCATCATTCTTGACTAAAAACGTTCGAACAATGTTTGGAAAATATTCGTCTATCTTGTGATCTCCTAAACCAAATGGAAACGTTCTGTTATGTCCTTAGTACCTGTCTTGTTATAGCTGGGGTACTGTTTAGATAAACAGATTATATTGTAAAGTTCCTCTCACCTTTCTCAGTAGTAGGACGCAACCTACTTTGAAGTGCCAGCTAAGCAGAATTGTCAGCAAATTCTGGATCATTGAAGCAGTGGCAGTGCTGAACAATTATCAGAAAATTGTGCCATACTTACGATCTTGATATTACCTTTGACTATTTTGGCATATACTATCTCCGCATCTAACATTTAAGACCTGCGGCGGTGGATCCTCTAGTAGTGTTGTTTATATATATATATATATATTGCTATTACAGAGCCATTATTTCACACAGCACACTGAATCAGTTAGGAGAGCATTTATGTATTATTTAGTGTGTGTAGCCTACAGGGTTAAACTGAGGCGTTTTTGCTTTTTCAAGTGCACTTTCTCTTATCATGTTTTAATGAAATGCTAAATTAAAGCTCTGGCAGGAGATTAACATTAAAATATTCCTGTATTAGGCTACTCGCAGATCAGTCTGGTGCCTGAGCTGTGGTGGGAAGATAATGGACCCAGCCTCAGTGCTCTTGAGTACATGAAAGCTAATTGAGGCAGAGAATGAGTTCCTGGTTGGTTGCCCTCTTGTGTTGAGAGCCCTCATCCCACCTCATAGTCCCCACCCCCACCTGTAGCATCTCCTGCATAACAGGAGCCACCACAGTGAAGGGCCTGACATGGCAGCCTGCCTGATTTACATTGGAGTCATTTAGCAGACACTCTCACCCAGAGTGATTTACAGGCGCAATTAGGGTTAAGTGCCTTGCTCAACTGCACAGCAGCATATTTTGTCACCTAGTCAGCTCAGGGATACGAACCAGTGACCTTTCGGTTACTGTCCCAACGCTCTTAACAGCTAGACTACCTGCCAATATGATCACTAAGGGTCAGACTCAAGGCAGGCGATCTGTCTGTCTGAGGTGTTAGCTCATCTATGTTACCATAACAGGATGTAATTAAGAACAAAAATACCATATTTATATGACATTTGATTTACAATTCAGCCTGGATTTTACTAAGATTCTTTTACACAATGTATGTGCCTTGAATGTACTGTAGGTCTCTCACTCAATATCTGTGTAGGGTTATGCTGTCTATTCCTTTTGTACATGCAGATTATTCTGCTTCCTTTACCCATGTGTGCATTCTATTTGTCTTTCTCTGACCACCATTTGCCCCTTACCGACCTGATTTCACTTTGTTGGTAGGCCTATTGCTTTCCTACTTTTGCTTCACATCTCTCAATTCTCTCCTGTGAGTGACATTGTTGACTTTGATTAAATGATCTGCAGTATATGTCTTTCTTAATTTGATACGTGACACGTGTTTTCTGCCTGACGACAGCTGCTGCTCATGAGCCATGCTCCACCGTAGCCTCTCCGTCAGATTATCCACGCAGAGTCTCACTGTGTTTGTTCTGTGAGATTATCCATATAGAGACTCACTGTGTTTGTTCTGTCAGATTATCCACGTAGAGACTCACTGTGTTTGTTCTGTCAGATTATCCACGCAGAGTCTCACTGTGTTTGTTCTGTCAGATTATCCACGTAGAGACTCACAGTGTTTGTTCTGTCAGATTATCCACGTAGAGACTCACTGTGTTTCTTCTGTAAGATTATCCATATAGAGACTCACTGTGTTTGTTCTGTCAGATTATCCACGTAGAGTCTCACTGTGTTTGTTCTGTCAGATTATCCACGCAGAGTCTCACTGTGTTTGTTCTGTCAGATTATCCACGTAGAGACTCACAGCGTTTGTTCTGTCAGATTATCCACGTAGAGTCTCACTGTGTTTCTTCTGTAAGATTATCCATATAGAGACTAACTGTGTTTGTTCTGTCAGATTATCCACGTAGAGACTCACTGTGTTTGTTCTGTCAGATTATCCACGTAGAGACTCACTGCGTTTGTTCTGTCAGATTATCCACGTAGAGACTCACTGTGTTTGTTCTGTCAGATTATCCACGTAGAGACTCACTGTGTTTGTTCTGTCAGATTATCCACGTAGAGACTCACTGCGTTTGTTCTGTCAGATTATCCACGTAGAGACTCACTGTGTTTGTTCTGTCAGATTATCCACGTAGAGACTCACTGCGTTTGTTCAGTCAGATTATCCACGTAGAGACTCACTGCGTTTGCTCTGTCAGATTATCCACGTAGAGACTCACTGTGTTTGTTCAGCGGTGATGGAGGAACAGTCTATCTTCACAGCCAGCCACCCCAGTTGAATCCGATGGCTTTATGTGCTGCTGCGTTTTCTCGTCTTTTCCCCCATAATTGCTTGTCCTGCTCTCTTTCCCTGGAGAGATGCTGACGTCATCACCTGGTGCCAGAGCAGGTAGTCGGAAAATCTGACGACCGTTAAGACATGGCACATCTTTTCCAGATTAATAAAATGGAGGAGAATTAAAAACCCAAGGAGCCTGAGTGACTAGCTACCCTGAGCTCATTTGTCGCCCGTGGCCTCAGAATAAGCGATGGCTGCTGTCAGGTATTCTCAGGGGGAGCTTGCTTTGACAGTTATTGCTGTGAAAGTCATGCCCATATAAATAGCACCAGGGCTTTAGGTCAGTGTAGGAATGCTTTGTAGTTGTCAGAGATTTTACCTGCACACTAGGCTACACCACTCACTCATTAAGTGACAGTAATGAAAGCTGTTAGCAGTTCTATGTTGTTTTTCTTTCTCCTTCAGTTGGATGGATAGATAGGATCCTACACCCTGGAGACATATGTTCAGTTTAATCCAGCCAGCTGTGCTAGTAGGTTTTCAGTCCTCCTGCCCTGAGGCTGATGTGGAGTGTGGTTTTGAACTTACACGCCGGAAGGCACTAGCACAGATTCTCTGACAGGCTCTAGATATAATAACCTCACCTTGGCTGAAGATTTACCAATAAGGGTGAAAAGATGCAGACGTTTATAGATTGTCTCTGGAATTTATGCAAATACATCGACTCCCCTAGCCCACAGCTACCCAATTTCTGCCACACGATTTTTGTTCAGTAGATGCAAAGGTATGGCAATGACCCAAACATGTAATCGCTGAAATACAATCCCCGTGAAAGGAAGGGCAATAGTATACAGATGTTGCAGTTAATATTATATCTGGTAGTGGATCATTTACAGATTAAACTGATCATTTTAGGACTTCTCTTCTTATGGCAGTAACCTGAAATGGGAGAAAAAAACACGAGCTCAATGTACATTTTTCGATTGTCCACAAGATGGCACTAAGGTCTCACGTTTATGACATCACAATGGATGTCTGGCCCATGTGATCATCTGCTGAGTTCCCACCAGTAGAAATCTTGTCTGGGGTAAAACAATTATGCAGGTCTATTGGGCTACTGCTTTTGATCCTCAAGTATGATGGATAACTTTGCTTTAAAGATGTCAAGATGAGACAGATAGTGGTAAAGGTCTCGTCCTTTTGTCTTTCTGGGATTGCGATCACTGGTTGAGAGGGATATGTCCCTACTCCCTACACAATATCTGTCCTTCTCTTTTTACCCTCATTTACAACTAGCCATGCCCTGAGGATCTTTAAAATCTACATCTGTCCATCTTTGCTCTTCCCCTTCATGTGAAACCATTTCATTGTGTGGTAGGTCTGGTCAGAGGCAAGGCGTGGCTGGGTGGAGTCCTTAGTCCTCACCTGTTTGATCTGAGTTCAGTTTGAACTCACCTGGGATGCTTTTTGTCCAATTGTCCTGTGTTTTGTGTTTAGTGTCTTGTCTTCTCTGATACCTTTAGGGCACAGCTATTCATCAAAGAGAAATGACAACGTGAGAATCCACTATCCACACAATATAGATGATTCTGTGGCAAAGCCTTTATGCTCCGCCAGTTCCTTTTTTCCCCACTCAGTATGAATACACTTTTTCCATTCAGCTAAACCAGTTGTCGCCAGCTGAGTTACTGAGGGTTTCATTGGTTGTGCAATCCCTTACCTGGGTCATCTAATGGCTCTTCACTGTTTAAATCACAGATCATATCTTTAGGGTTCATTAAAACAAGTTCAGAATAGAAGATATTAACAGATTGTAAAACATCTGGGGTCTGATGACCCCAGCATAACCCCATCTTCCCGAAATGTTTCCATGGAAAGTTAAGATTAGGGAGGCACATGGGCACAGTCTAACAATAGGGTGCCAACCCTGTGTCACCATAATAACTGGGTACTGTTTTGACTCTTTTGTCTGGCCTTTCATGTCAAGGAGATGCTCCGTTGTGTTTGCTCCAGCTGCCTTCTGCACACACAATACCACAGGTGTATATGCTTTTGCACCAATAGTTGTGGATCTAATATGATCCAGGTTAGCCTGAAATACAGACCTGTTTTGTGCTAACATTCCACTCCTTGTACTCCATGTCAAATGTTTGGCATGACACAGAGTGACAAGGAGTGGAATGTAAGCACAAACAGACTGGTACCCAGGCTAGATCCATGTCTCTTTTGGTTAGTATTTCTAGCAGTGTAGTGGTCAACGACGGATTGAACTCTCGCTGTCCTTTTGACTGGCACACAAAATAAGATATGCTTTGATATTCCCTTTCAGTTTTTGGGGGGATATTAGGAAAGTGTTCACATTGGACATCAAAGTAGCATGGTTGACCTGAGGGCTGTATAATCACATCCAGTGTTGGGCTGAGATCAAAAACTAAGTGTGGGAAATGCAGCTGCAAAACAAAGACTTTCTTCACCTAACTTAAGTATGTGGGAGCTTTGCTTTTATTCTCTTTATTTACCTATATTATAAAATAAAATAAATCTAAAGCCCTCCCTAAACCATTCTTCTAAACAGTGTTTAAATTAGGGGCTTTCAGTGAGACACTGCATAAAATAAGTGCTACAAACTAACTAATGCCACCGCTGTCTGTCTGTGTGGCACTACCAAACTGCCAGCAGAGGGTTACAGTCTGAGGCTGTCCCACACCCTAAAGCCCATTCCCTTTTGATGGCCCTCTCCTCCACTGTGAGCATGCAGCGTGTGCTGTCATCCCTCTCCAAACCACCTCATTAGAACATTGGCTAAGGAGACAAGGCTACTTGTTGCTCTGCACAAAAGGTAACTGGCTGTGGTAACCATAGTGATGGGAGAGCGGATAAAGGAAATCCAGGTCATGTCTTTTTCTTTAGATCGCCACTCCCACGCCACCCCTTCCTCCATACCCACCCATCCACTGACCTCCAATTTGATTGAATCCAAGCCATACGATAAATGCGACGACAATGTTCCGAGCCCGCATGCCTGCACAGTCTCTATTAACACTCTCCGCTTTCACTACTAGACATTAAAAAAAAGACCCCAGTTTAGGAACAGCAGAACGGCTCGGTCTAAATCAAATCAAATCAAATCAAATGTATTTATATAGCCCTTCGTACATCAGCGGATATCTCAAAGTGCTGTACAGAAACCCAGCCTAAAACCCCAAACAGCAAGCAATGCAGGTGTAGAAGCACGGTGGCTAGGAAAAACTCCATAGAAAGGCCAAAACCTAGGAAGAAACCTAGAGAGGAACCAGGCTATGTGGGGTGGCCAGTCCTCTTCTGGCTGTGCCGGGTGGAGATTATAACAGAACATGGCCAAGATGTTCAAATGGTCTACCATAGCAATGGCGAGTTGCAGTAGAACCACACTAAAGAGCGTTTTTACAACCAGGAGCTCAGTCTTGTCTTCAGTCAGATAAAGAGAAGTGGAGCACACAGGTGAGGTTCTGAGAGTCTTCAGCACTACTGCGTGAGAACAAACATTTAAACATACACGAAACTAAATGAATGAAAGGAGGGCTTGCTTTATGTAGCATTTCTGGAGTGCTTGTTTTCTCAAGTTGCCCATTGAAGGGATGTTTGATACAATAACCAGGAGATGGAGGGGGAGTAATGCAAAGGCACAGGGAGAAGGAGGGCAGCAGTCTTTCGTAGCGGGAGGCCGACTGAACCCGCCATGACCCCACTCTAACTCTTTATCTCCTGCATTCAGTTAGAGGGGTCATACCGGACTCTAGTCTGGCTGTACGCCAGCCTCAGTCTCAACTGGCAGTGGGAGAGACAAAGCACTCCGCCACACTGACTGCACAGGCACTGACTGTCTATCACCTTACGAAGCTGTGATATCACACACACGTGGAGCAGCTGTGATTCACCAGATGTGATGATGATGTGATAAGTGTCTTTGAAGGAGAGATACTTCCACACACACACATGACATTATCCTCTAGTCCTCTAGTGTTCACCATGATGTCCTGGCAGTGTGTGTGTCTGAGCTCATAACCTAACCCTGGGCCTCTGGATGTACTGTAAACCCGATTATGGCTCTTCAGAGCATTAGACACACGTCATCCTAATGACACTGTCATCACTACCAAATTCTCCCTTTCCACCCAATCTTCCTTTCTCTGTGGCAACAAACTTCAACCCCTCTGGACCTTCTAGCCCTTTTGACTTGCCTGTCTGTTTGATTCAGGGCTGCAGGTCGGGTTGGTGTGAGAATGCCCTGTCATGTGTCCTGCTGCTCAGCCTCTTACTGATGACGTCACTGAGGGCTCCAGCAGAGTGCTGACTGAGCTGGGCAGAACAGGAAGAGACAGACTGATGGATCCATTCAGACCGCTGCTGCGATAAAAAAGCACTAATCAGTTCCCCAGAGTCACGTTAGCTCATCCACTCGATCCACAATGAATTTAAATAGATTCTCCGGTACATTTGTATACTTTTTAGCCAGCAGTTGTGAAAGTAGCTCTCGCGAGCCAAAAGTGGTCCCCGTAAATTGCGTACCGCGTCACATTCGTGCAAATATGTGCACCAAGTCATTGCTCTCTCGCCCACGCCAGGGAAAATGTAGGGAAAATGGCGCATGCACAGCTTCCAGAGAAAGAGCCGCTTTCAAACTAGGGATTTTGTGGCTAAGTGAGGTAAAACAGTAACTCTGCTCAGAGATTATGCATGTATGAACATTGGCACATCCAGCCCAAAGCGGGAGAATTAGTAGTCGCCAAAGTTCCGGAGTCTTTAACATAAAGTATGAATGAGATGCTGAAATGCAATCAATGAAGGGAAAAGGAAAAGAGGATACCTAGTCAGTTGTACAACTGAATGGATTCAACTGAAATGTGCCTTCCGCGTTTAACCCAACCCCTCTGAATCAGAGAGGTGCGGGGGGCTGCCTTAATCGACATCCATAAAAGTCACATCAAAGTGATCTTGCTGATGACTTTTATCATGATGAGATTCATTAACAGCGTATTCCGACTGAAAGCTGTGGTGCATGATGGGTAATTCTATTAAAATGTCCATGGTTGAAGGACTGACTGACTGACTGTCAGACTTTACACTGTTCCAGCCTGGAGACAATGATCATATCAGCCTGATACGCATGCAGGCACTCATTCTAAACCCTCTGTGAAAGAGGAGTGATCAGAGACCATATCTAAGCTATCTCAAAATGCAGCCGTCTAACCAACATTTAAATACATCACAGCTGAAATTTACATCACTTAGCATTTATGAAAATAAATATGTTTTGTATATACAGTACCAGTCAAAAGTTTGGACACACCTACTCATTCAAGGGGTTTGATTTATTTTAGCTATTTTCTACATTGTAGAATAATAGTGAAGACATCAAAACTATGGAATTACACATATGGAATCATGTAGCAAACAAAAAAGTGTTAAAAAAAATCAAAATATGTTTTATATTTTGTACTCTTCAAATAGCCACCCTTTGCCTTGATGACAGCTTTGCACACTCTTGGCATTCTCTCAACCAGCTTCACCTGGAATGCTTTTCCAACAGTCTTGAAGGAGTTTCCACATATGCTGAGCACTTGTTGGCTGCTTTTCCTTCACTCTGCGGACCAACTCATCCCAAAAAAAACTAATTTGGGTTGAGGTTGGGTGATTGTGGAGGCCAGGTCATCTGATGCAGCATTCCATCACTCTCCTTCTTGGTAAAAAAGCCCTTACACCGCCTGGAGGTGTGTTGGTTCATTGTCATGTTGAAAAACAAATTATGGTTCCACTATGCGCCAACCAGATGGGATGGTGTATTGCCGCAGAATGCTGGACTCATCAGACCGAAGGACAGATTTCCACCGGTCTAATGTCCATTACTTGTGTTTCTTGACCCAAGCAAGTCTCTTCTTCTTATTGGTGTCCTTTAGTAGTGGTTTCTTTGCAGCAATTCGACCATGAAGGCCTGATTCCCACAGTCTCCTCTGAACAGTTGATGTTGAGATGTGTCTGTTACTTGAACTCGGTGAAGCATTTATTTGGGCTGCAATTTCTGAGGTTGGTCACTCTAATGAACTTATCTTATGCAGCAGAGGTACCTCTGGGTCTTCCTTTCCTGTGGCAGTCCTTATGAGAGCCAGTTTCATCCTAGCGCTTGATGGTTTTTGAGATTGCACTGTAAGAAACTTTCAAAGTTCTTGAAATTGACTGACCTTCATGTCTTAAAGTAATGATGGACGGTCATTTCCTACCATACCTTTGTCTGTACATTATACCTTGACGCTATTTTATCGCCCCCAGAAACCTCCTTTTACTCTCTGTTCCAAACGTTCTAGACGACCAATTCTTATTGCTTTTAGCCGCACCCTTATTCTACTCTTTGCTTATTTGAGCTGTTCTTGTCATAATATGGACTTCATCTTTTACCAAATAGGTCTACAGTTGAAGTTGGAAGTTTACATACATTTATGTCATTAAAACTCGTTGTTCAACCACTCCACAAATGTCTTGTTAACAAACTATAGTTTTGGCAAGTCAGTTAGGACATCTACTTTGACCATGACACAAGTCATTTTTCCAACAATTGTTTACAGACAGATTATTTCACTTACAATTCACTGTATCACAATTCCATTGGGTCAGAAGTTTACATACACAAAGTTGACTGTGCCTTGAAACAGCTTGGAAAATTCCAGAAAATGATGTCATGGCTTTAGAAGCTTCCTTATTTGAGTCAATTGGAGGTGTACCTGTGGATGTATTTCAATGCCTACCTTCAAACTCAGTGCCTCTTTGCTTTGACATCATGGGAAAATCAAAATAAATCAGCCAAGACCTCAAAAAAATATTTGTAGACCTCCACAAATCTTGTTAATCCTTGGGAGTAATTTCCAAATGCCTGAAGGTACCACGTTCATCTGCACAAACAATAGTACGCATGTATAAACACCATAGGACAAAGGAGCCTTTCATACCGCTCAGGAAGGAAAGCGTTCTGTCTCCTAGAAAGGAACGTACTTTGGTGCGAAAAGTGCAAATCAATCCCAGAACAGCAGCAAAGGACCTTGTGAAGATGCTGGAGGAAACAGGTACAAAAGCATCTGTATCCACAGTAAAACAAGTCCTATATCTACATAACTTGAAAGGCTTCTCAGCAAGGAAGAAGCCACTGCTCCAAAACTGCCACAAAAAAGCCAGACTATGGTTTGCAACTGCACATGGGGACAAAGAGAAAAAAAAGAGAAATGTCCTCTGGTCTGATGAAACAAAAATAGAACTGTTTGGCCATAATGACCATCGTTATGTTTGGAGGAAAAAAGGGGAGGCTTGCAAGCCGAAGAACACCATCCCAACCGTGAAGCAAGGGGGTGGATGCATCATGTTGTGGGGGTGCTTTGCTGCAAGAGGGACTGGTGCACTTCACAAAATAGATGGCTTCATGAGGA
Organism: Oncorhynchus keta; assembly: GCF_023373465.1. Lineage (NCBI taxonomy): Eukaryota > Metazoa > Chordata > Actinopteri > Salmoniformes > Salmonidae > Oncorhynchus > Oncorhynchus keta. The sequence goes on from NC_068431.1 coordinate 47,246,811, forward strand.
AGGAAAATTATGTGGAAATATTCAAGCAACATCTCAAGACATCAGTCAGGAAGTTAAAGCTTGGTCGCAAATGGATCTTCCAAAAGGACAATGACCGCAAGCAGCCTTCTAAAGTTGTGACAAATTGGCTTAAGGTCAACAAAGTCAAGGTATTGGAGTGGCCATCACTAAGCCCTGACCTCAAACCTATAGAAAATTTGTGGGCAGAACTGAAAAGCGTGTGCGAGCAAGGAGGCCTACAGTTACTCCAGCTCTGTCAGGAGGAATGAGCCATTATGCACCCAACTTACTGTGGGAAGCTTTTGGAAGTCTACCCGAAATGTTTGACAATTTAGTTAAACAATTTAAAGGCAATGCTACCAAATACGAATTGAGTGTATGTAAACTTCTGACCCACTGAGAATGTGATGAAAGAAATAAAAGCTGAAATAAATAATTCACTCTACTATTATTCTGACATTTCACATTCTTAAAATAAAGTGGTGATCCTAACTGACGTAAGAAAGGGAATTTTTACTATGATTATTAAATATCAGGAATTGTGAAAAACTGAGTTTAAATGTATTTGGCTAAGGTGTATGTAAACTTCCGACTTCTACTGTATATTCTGTATACCACCACTACCTTGTCACAACACAACTGATTGGCTCAAATGCATTAATATGGAAAGAAATTCCACAAATTAACTTTTAACAAGGCACATCATTAAATTGAAATGCATTCCAGGTGACTACCTCATGAAGCTGGTTAAGAAAATACCAAGTGTGTGCATCCAAAGTGTCATCCAGTTAAAGGATGGCTACTTTGAAGAATCTAAAATATAAAACATATTTTGATTTGTTTAACACTTGTTTTCTAACTACATGATTCCATATGTGTTATTCCATAGTTTTGATGTCTTCACTAGTATTCTACAATGTAGAAAATAATGAGTAAGTGTGTCCAAACTTTTGGCTGGTACTGTATGTAATAATATGCATAATTAACTTTTTGTATGATTGGATTCTTTGTGACATAATAGACGGAAGCAGCTGGTGGTTTTCTAGAAACACACACCACCAGGGTAATAAAATGAAATTTAGCACAAACTGAATTATGGAATCCATTTCCAGGATATGATCCTTATTTGATCACGGCTGAAAGCAAAATAAACTTTTTCATGTGTATGGTGTCATTGACAGCATAGTGGACGACGAAACACAACAACTATATTATTGGATATAGTCTAGTATCGACCATTTCCCCTGTCTTACAGAAGAATAGTGGGTGAGTTTCTGCGGGCATATGTGGATCCTGATGTAAGGAATACCCTACTGGGTCTCACATTCACTATGAGGTCTAAGCAGCCAGGACCCCCCTCGTCCACCTGTCTCCTATAGCTTTACCAGCCTGGGCAGTGCCTCTTTCTGCCAGCCTGTTGGACATCTGCCTCCATGACCCATCGTCTGTTTACATCCTCGTTCATTCGTCGTCATAGCAGCCCCCCTCACGAAGATACCATGCCCCTCCCCATTACAGGCCCTCCTGCTTTTTTTATCATGTTTCCCAAAAACACCAGCTGTGCGTTTCTCAGTCTCAGTCATATCCCACTCACCCCTGTCACAGGAGCAGTACCTCCATCTGCAGAGATGCTCCCTTCTACTTGGCCTTTTTCAAGGTGTTTACTATTCCTACTGACAAAATAACATTTAGTTCACTGTAAAGAATATGTTCGTCATTTGAACATATTGATAATTGACATTGATAATGTGTACAAAAAGCTAGGAGTCAAAAGGAAAACACAAACAGCTTCGTCTGATTTTGGGGTCCTCTGCGTTGGTAAACATATGTCCAAATTATTTTGAAGTGAAGCCCAAAGAAGACTAATCCACAGCAGCTTTTGAACGAGGCACAGCACGTGTTCAGTTTGCCTGAAGCATTATGTGACACAGCACCCCATTAAGTGGCTAATGTCCAAATCTGCCCCTCTTCCCACTGCCCCTCCTGTCTGTGGTCCGGCACTCTGCAGGCAGGAGGCAGCCCCTCTCAGACAGCTGAGGGAGGTGCTGAGGAGGCAGCGGTCAGACTGAATTAGAGTTATGTGTGACATGCACAGGAGAGGCTCCAGAATGCAGCAACAGCTGAGTCCGAAAGTGTATTTTACGCCTGAGGGGAGGGGGGCAGTCAAAACCTCAGTGACCCCTCTAGAAAGGACCAATGTTAGCTTTCTAAGGCGACCAGTCTTATCCTTGTATTACCCCTCTGAAACAACCAACTCTGGTTATGTCATTTCACGGAGTTAAATAGGATGAACATTTGTAGAGAAGAAGTTAGGTGGTCTATTTTCAGGCTTTTGAACTCCATGGGATATACACTGCTCAAAAAAAATAAAGGGAACACTTAAACAACACAATGTAACTCCAAGTCAATCACACTTCTGTGAAATTAAACTGTCCTTTTAGGAAGCAACACTGATTGACAATACATTTCACATGCTGTTGTGCAAATGGAATCGACAACAGGTGTAAATTATAGGCAATTAGCAAGACACCCCCAATAAAGGAGTGGTTCTGCAGGTGATAACCACAGACCACTTCTCAGTTCCTATGCTTCCTGGCTGATGTTTTGGTCACTTTTGAATGCTGGCGGTGCTTTCACTCTAGTGGTAGCATGAGACGGAGTCTACAACCCACACAAGTGGCTCAGGTAGTGCAGCTCATCCAGGATCGCAAATCAATGCGAGCTGTGGCAAGAAGGTTTGCTGTGTCTGTCAGCGTAGTGTCCAGAGCATGGAGGCGCTACCAGGAGACAGGCCAGTACATCAGGAGACGTGGAGGAGGCCGTAGGAGGGCAACAACCTAGCAGCAGGACCGCTACCTCCTCCTTTGTGCAAGGAGGAGCAGGAGGAGCACTGCCAGAGCCCTGCAAAATGACCTCCAGCAGGCCACAAATGTGCATGTGTCTGCTCAAACGGTCAGAAACAGACTCCATGAGGGTGGTATGAGGGCCCGACTTCCACAGGTGGGGGTTGTGCTTACAGCCCAACACAGTGCAGGACGTTTGGCATTTGCCAGAGAACACCAAGATTGGCAAATTCGCCAAGATGAAAGCAGGTTCACACTGAGCACATGTGACAGACGTGACAGTCTGGAGACGCCGTGGAGAACGTTCTGCTGCCTGCAACATCCTCCAGCATGACCGGTTTGGCGGTGGATCAGTCATGGTGTGGGGTGGCATTTCTTTGGGGGCCGCACAGCCCTCCATGTGCTCGCCAGAGGTAGCCTGACTGCCATTAGGTACCGAGATGAAATCCTCAGACCCCTTGTGCTGGTGCGGTTGGCCCTGGGTTCCTCCTAATGCAAGACAATGCTGGACCTCATGTGGCTTGAGTGTGTCAGCAGTTCCTGCAAGAGGAAGGCATTGATGCTATGGACTGGCCCGCCCGTTCCCCAGACCTGAATCGAATTAAGCACATCTGGGACATCATGTCTCGCTCCATCCACCAACGCCACATTGCACGACAGACTGTCCAGGAGTTGGCGGATGTTTTAGTCCAGGTCTGGGAGGAGATCCCTCAGGAGACCATCCACCACCTCATCAGAAGCATGCCCAGGTGTTGTAGGGAGGTCATTCAGGCACGTGGAGGCCACACACACCACTGAGCCTCATCTTGACTTGTTTTAAGGACATTACATCACCCTGTAGTGTGGTTTTCCACTTTAATTTTGAGTGTGACTCCAAATCCAGACCTCCATGGGTTGATAAATTTGATTTCCATTGATAATTTTTGTGTGATTTTGTTGTCAGCACATTCAACTATGTAAAGGAAAAAGTATGTGTTATTTTAGTGTTCCCTTTATTTTCTTGAGTAGTGTATATACAAACCATTCTCTGTATCGACCAAAGAAACACAATGGATAGAGAAACAAATTAAAAATGACAAGAACGGCCCTCCACCCTTCCCATGTTCTGGGCACCAACTCTGCCAGAGAGCATGAAACATTAAACTGTAGTATAGCTCTCTCTTGTTACAGAGACAGAGCTTTTGGGGGTTTCTGTGGTATGAAAATGGGCACAGGTCATTTCTTATTGTGAACTACAGGATCAATTCGAAACTATTTCTTTATAAAGGTTGTTGGTGGCAGTGTCTTTGAAATATATTGGAAACCCATATTCGACTGAAATAGTTTCACAGATGGAGAAAATCAACGTTCACTTTGCTCCAGCGGTCCACATGGTCTCCGAAGTCACCACCCACTGTTTCAGTTTTCATACTTGGCTGGGTAGGTGTTTTTGTGTTCTTTTTTTTGTTATTCTACTCTGACACGATTTTTTCTTCCCTGACACACATTGGCCTGTTGATGGGTCATAGGAGAAGCAGGGATCAAGTGCACTGGAATAGCGTTCTAAAGATGTAGGTTGCAAGTTTGAAACTCATCACTGAAAACTTTAGCATTTTAGCAACTTTTCAGCTACTTGCTACTTTGCAACTACTTAGCATGATAGCTAACGCTTCCCCTCACTCTAACCTTAACCCTTTTAGCTAACGCTTCCCCTAACCCTTTTAGCTAACCCTTCACCTAACCATAACCTTAACCCTTTTAGCTAACCCTTCACCTAACCATAACCTTAACCCTTTAAGCTAACCCTTCCTCTAGCCCAAACCCTAACCTTAACCCTTGAACTTAACTTCTAAACTTAACCCAATGTTTACGTTTTCCAAATTGTGATGTGTAATACAGATTATAATTCGTAACCTTTCATACAAAATGGGAAATAGCCATCTACAAATAAAATACATACCATACAAAATGTAATGTATCAAACTAAATGGCTTGTCTCAGATTTACGTACAGAATGATACGAAACACTCCGAGACCGGGTTGCACTTTGTCTACACTTTATGCCTGCACTGCCATGTCAGAGGATGCCACTAACATCAACACTACATTACACCATACTCTTATTTTATGGTACATTTTACATAGCCATGTACAGCCTGTAAATTCAGTATGACATCCGCTAGATCAAATTCTATAGAGACTCACTTGGACAGAATCCAATGGATCATTTATCTGATGGAGAGCTGTATTGTTATTGATGGTGACAGGAACCTTATAAAGAGGTGTTGGTGTGTATTTGATACCCTGTCAGCACAGGGTGATGGTGTGTGTTGTTGACTGGGCCAAGACACAGATTTGATTTAAAGGGCCTGTTTAAAAAAAATATTTTAAAAACTCCACAGAAGGAAAGCAGATTGGACAGATGTATTGAGGTGTTTAAGGCTTTTATCCATACTCCCCATAGGGGCCCAGAATCACAACGTCATTACTGATTAGTCTCAAAGAGATGCACTCTGATGACTTTGTCTCAGTTCACTACGCACACGACTGGATTGCATGACGAGTTAATACAAACACACAGCCGCAAACACAGGTGCTCATAGACACCTCCACTTCCACCTGATACACACGGCAGATGCATCCCATATACAGAGGGTGGGTGACTGCAGTCCTGCTTTGTCATGTCATAGCCTCTTATCTGGAAGGACATCAGCTCTTAGAGCTATCCTCTCTCCTCTATCTCTGGCAGTGGTGTACATAATGGGCTTTTACCTTCTGAAGCCAGGTCACGCACGCACTTGCACACACACACACACGCACGCACGCACGCACGCACGCACGCACGCACGCACGCACGCACGCACGCACGCACACACACACACACACACACACACACACACACACACACACACACACACACACACACACACACACACACACACACACACACACACACACACACACACACACACACACACACACACACACACACACACACACACACACTCAACTGCAAATGTATCAATTTATTATCCTGCTGTTTCTGCCTCTGGAAATATGCTGTAACATGTATGGTGTGAAGAGAGGCGCAACACCCACCCAGTTCAATCTGTTGTTAGGGATTATCAGCACTACATTACCTTACAATAGAAGTAGTAAAATAGAGGAATGAAATGGAGGCATGATTTTCTCAAAACACAGGGATTAAATGCAGTTTTTCTTTCTTCAGATGAGTATTTATGATTTCATTAGGCAGCATTATAGCCTAAATGGATATCTGAATTAGAACAAGTATTAATTATGACACAGTAATAGTCCGAAAGTAAACATTTTGCAGCTTTGAAAAGGTTTACGTCATCCTTTTGTGCGAAATACCCTAACATACCGGTCTGTGCCATTGCCTTGCTAGGGCGGATTCAGCAACTGTCGGCTTTAGGACCCAGCAGTGCAGCCGGTCAGGTATGCACAGCTCATGGACTAGAGCGAGGCAGACAAAGGCAAAAAGAGCTCGTGCCGCTTTCCTGCAGCATCCACACCCACCCACTTCACTCCATACACTCCAGCGCGGGTGAGTACCGTTAGTGGGATACTATATATTTGGGTTAAACATAGTTAAATGGCCAAAACATATTATTTTGGTATTTTACTTCTGTTTCTGACGGTGTGTTGATCTGTTGTTTTGATTATTGGACACTTCTGAGGATTGTTCGAATTGTAAGCTATTTAGGCAGTTAGCTGAGCAGGTGGTTGTAGGTGTGCGCGTACCCGTTAGTACACAACTAACACAGCTCATCTGTATGCAGGGTACTGCGACCACTGCACTGTTTTAAGATCATGGGACCTACTGATGGGTTTTCTTGTTACACAAATGACAGAGGGAGTACAGTGAAACTTTTTTCTTTTTTTGAATATGACTTAAAACCAGCTAAGACTGGCTTAGTGTTACACAGATCAGCTGTGATGGGGATACAGAACGCTGGCGGGCAGGTAGAATGATCAGGTTTTTTTTTCTATGGGCGGCTGAAGTGGTGGGAATGGTGGTGGCACAGACTCAGGCTCACATCTCTGTGGTGCAGTTAGACATGTCCCTATCACACAATATAACAGCCTTGCTGTCTATCTGCTTCAGTGTGCGCACTGCCCTGTGTTAGGTACGCCTGGTGAGAGCATGTATTATTTGACACATTAAAATATAAAATATATATTTAGGGTTTGAATGACATTAACTATTGGGATTGCCCTATGAGTAGGGGTCTGGACATTATGGAGATGGCAATTTAAATATTTCAATAGTTCCTGGCCACTCCTGTAATTTCTGCTCTGGTGGTGGGAATGCACTGGGGCGAGTCATTAGTCTAGTAATAACACTAGTATTGATACATTATATGAGTGTGCTCATGTTTGAATGCAGTATTACTAATAGTAGTGTAGTGTAGCACTACTGTAGTAGTAGTAGTGATATAGTATTACTACAGTAGTAGTAGTGATAGAGTAGTACTACAGCACTAGTAGTAGTGATACAGTATTACTACAGCAGTAGTAGTGATATAGTAGTACTTCAGCAGTAGTAGTAGTGATATAGTACTACAGCAGTAGTAGTAGTGATATAGTATTACTACAGCAGTAGTAGTAGTGATATAGTAGTACTTCAGCATTTGTAGTAGTGATATAGTAATTACTACAGCAGTAGTAGTAGTGATATAGTAGTAATTCAGCAGTAGTAGTAGTGATATAGTACTACAGCAGTAGTAGTAGTGATACAGTATTACAGTAGTAGTAGTAGTGATAGAGTAGGACTATATCAGCAGTAGTAGTGATAGAGTAGTAATACAGTAGTAGTAGTAGTAGTGATATAGTATTATCACAGCAGTAGTAGTAGTGATAGAGTAGTACAGTAGTAGCAGTAGTGATATAGTAGTACTACATCACTAGTAGGTGTGATTGAGTTGTACTACATCAGTAGTAGTAGTGATAGAGTAGTACTACATCAGTAGTAGTAGTGATAGAGTAGTACTACAGCAGTAGTAGTAGTGATATAATAGTACTACAGTAGTAGTAGTGATAGAGTAGTACTATAGTAGCAGTAGCAGCAGTGATATAGTTCTACAGCAGTAGTAGTAGTGATATAGTATTACTACAGCAGTGGTAGTATTGATATAGTATTACTACGGTAGTAGTAGTGATAGAGTAGTACTACAGTAGTAGAAGTAGTGATAGAGTAGTAGTACTACAGTAGTAGTAGTGATAGAGTAGTACTATATCAGTAGTAGTAGTGATAGAGTAGTAATACAGTTGTAGTAGTAGTGATAGAGTAGTGCTACAGTAGTAGTAGTGATAGAGTAGTACTACAGTAGTAGTGGTAGTGATAGAGTAGTTATACAGCAGTAGTAGTAGTGATAGAGTAGTACTATAGTAGTAGTAGTGGTAGTGATAGAGTAGTACTACAGTAGTAGTAGTAGTGATAGAGTAGTACTACAGTAGTAGTAGTAATAGAATAGTACTACAGTAGTAGTGGTAGTGATAGAGTAGTACTACATCAGTAGTAGTAGTGATAGAGTAGTACTACAGTAGTAGTAGTCGTGATAGAGTAGTACTCCATCAGTAGTAGTAGTGATAGAGTAGTACTTCAGCAGTAGTAGTAGTGATATAGTACTACAGCAGTAGTAGTAGTGATATAGTATTATTACAGCAGTAGTAGTAGTGATAGAGTAGTACTACAGTAGTAGTAGTAGTAGTGATAGAGTAGTACTACAGTAGTAGTAGTAGTGATATAGTAGTACTACAGCAGCAGTAGTAGTGATAGAGTAGTACTACAGTTGTAGTAGTAGTGATAGAGTAGTACTACAGTAGTAGTAGTGATAGAGTAGTACTACAGTAGTAGTGATAGTGATGGAGTAGTTATACAGCAGTAGTAGTAGTGATAGAGTAGTACTATAGTAGTAGTAGTAGTAGTGATAGAGTAGTACTACAGCAGTAGTAGTAGTAGTGATAGAGTAGTACTACATCAGTAGTAGTAGTGATAGAGTAGTACTACATCAGTAGTAGTAGTGATAGAGTAGTACTTCAGCAGTAGTAGTAGTGATATAGTACTACAGTAGTAGTAGTGATATAGTATTACTACGGTAGTAGTAGTGATAGAGTAGTACTACAGTAGTAGAAGTAGTGATAGAGTAGTAGTACTACAGTAGTAGTAGTAGTGATAGAGTAGTACTATATCAGTAGTAGTAGTGATAGAGTAGTAATACAGTAGTAGTAGTAGTGATAGAGTACTACTATAGTAGTAGTAGTGATAGAGTAGTACGACAGTAGTAGTGATAGAGTAGTACTGCATCACTAGTAGGTGTGATTGAGTTGTACTACATCAGTAGTAGTAGTGATAGAGTAGTACTACAGCAGTAGTAGTAGTGATATAATAGTACTACAGTAGTAGTAGTGATAGAGTAGTACCATAGTAGTAGTAGTAGTGATAGAGTATTACTACATAAGTAGTAGTAGTGATATAGTAATACTAAAGTAGTAGTAGTAGTAGTAGTGATATAGTAGTACTTCAGCAGTAGTAGTAGTGATATACTATTACTACGGTATTAGTAGTGATAGAGTAGCACTACAGTAGTAGTAGTAGTAGTGATAGAGTAGGACTATATCAGCAGTAGTAGTGATAGAGTAGTAATACAGTAGTAGTAGTAGTGATATAGTATTATCACAGCAGTAGTAGTAGTGATAGAGTAGTACAGTAGTAGTAGTGATAGAGTAGTACTACATCACTAGTAGGTGTGATTGAGTTGTACTACATCAGTAGTAGTAGTGATAGAGTAGTATTACAGCAGTAGTAGTAGTGATATAATAGTACTACAGTAGTAGTAGTGATATGGTAGTACTATAGTAGCAGTAGCAGTAGTGATATAGTTCTACAGCAGTGGTAGTAGTGATATAGTATTACTACATCAGTAGTAGTAGTTATAGAGTAGTACTACAGTAGTCGTAGTAGTGATATAGTAGTACTACAGCAGTAGTAGTGATAGAGTAGTACTATAGTAGTAGTAGTGATAGAGTAGTACTATAGTAGTAGTAGTGATAGAGTAGTACTACATCATTAGTAGTTGTGATAGAGTAGTACCAATGTAGTAGTAGTGATAGAGTAGTAGTAGTAGTAGTAGTGATATAGTATTACTACAGTAGTAGTAGTAGTGATAGTAGTACTACATCAGTAGTAGTAGTGATAGAGTAGTACTACAGTAGTAGTAGTAGTAGTGATAGAGTAGTACTACATCACTAGTAGTGGTGATAGAGTAGTACTACAGTAGTAGTAGTGATAGAGTAGTATTACAGCAGTAGTAGTAGTAGTGATAGAATAGTACTACATCAGTAGTAGTGATAGAGTAGTACTACATCAGTAGTAGTAGTGATAGAGTAGTACTACAGTAGTAGTAGTAGTAGTGATAGAGTAGTAGTGCAGTAGTAGAAGTAGTGATAGAGTAGTAGTGCAGTAGTAGAAGTAGTGATAGAATAGTACTACATCAGTAGTAGTAGTGATAGAGTAGTACTACAGTAGTAGTAGTGATAGAGTAGTACTACATCAGTAGTAGTAGTGATAGAATAATACTACATCAGTAGTAGTAGTGATAGAGTAGTACTACAGTAGTAGTAGTGATAGAGTAGTAGTGCAGTAGTAGAAGTAGTGATAGAGTAGTACTACAGTAGTAGTAGTAGTGATATAGTACTACAGTAGTAGTAGTGATATAGTATTACTACGGTAGTAGTAGTGATAGAGTAGTACTACAGTAGTAGAAGTAGTGATAGAGTAGTAGTACTACAGTAGTAGTAGTAGTGATAGAGTAGTACTATATCAGTAGTAGTAGTGATAGAGTAGTAATACAGTAGTAGTAGTAGTGATAGAGTACTACTATAGTAGTAGTAGTGATAGAGTAGTACGACAGTAGTAGTGATAGAGTAGTACTGCATCACTAGTAGGTGTGATTGAGTTGTACTACATCAGTAGTAGTAGTGATAGAGTAGTACTACAGCAGTAGTAGTAGTGATATAATAGTACTACAGTAGTAGTAGTGATAGAGTAGTACCATAGTAGTAGTAGTAGTGATAGAGTATTACTACATAAGTAGTAGTAGTGATATAGTAATACTAAAGTAGTAGTAGTAGTAGTAGTGATATAGTAGTACTTCAGCAGTAGTAGTAGTGATATACTATTACTACGGTATTAGTAGTGATAGAGTAGCACTACAGTAGTAGTAGTAGTAGTGATAGAGTAGGACTATATCAGCAGTAGTAGTGATAGAGTAGTAATACAGTAGTAGTAGTAGTGATATAGTATTATCACAGCAGTAGTAGTAGTGATAGAGTAGTACAGTAGTAGTAGTGATAGAGTAGTACTACATCACTAGTAGGTGTGATTGAGTTGTACTACATCAGTAGTAGTAGTGATAGAGTAGTATTACAGCAGTAGTAGTAGTGATATAATAGTACTACAGTAGTAGTAGTGATATGGTAGTACTATAGTAGCAGTAGCAGTAGTGATATAGTTCTACAGCAGTGGTAGTAGTGATATAGTATTACTACATCAGTAGTAGTAGTTATAGAGTAGTACTACAGTAGTCGTAGTAGTGATATAGTAGTACTACAGCAGTAGTAGTGATAGAGTAGTACTATAGTAGTAGTAGTGATAGAGTAGTACTATAGTAGTAGTAGTGATAGAGTAGTACTACATCATTAGTAGTTGTGATAGAGTAGTACCAATGTAGTAGTAGTGATAGAGTAGTAGTAGTAGTAGTAGTGATATAGTATTACTACAGTAGTAGTAGTAGTGATAGAGTAGTACTACATCAGTAGTAGTAGTGATAGAGTAGTACTACAGTAGTAGTAGTAGTAGTGATAGAGTAGTACTACATCACTAGTAGTGGTGATAGAGTAGTACTAGTAGTAGTAGTGATAGAGTAGTATTACAGCAGTAGTAGTAGTAGTGATAGAATAGTACTACATCAGTAGTATTGATAGAGTAGTACTACATCAGTAGTAGTAGTGATAGAGTAGTACTACAGTAGTAGTAGTAGTAGTGATAGAGTAGTAGTGCAGTAGTAGAAGTAGTGATAGAGTAGTAGTGCAGTAGTAGAAGTAGTGATAGAATAGTACTACATCAGTAGTAGTAGTGATAGAGTAGTACTACAGTAGTAGTAGTGATAGAGTAGTACTACATCAGTAGTAGTAGTGATAGAATAATACTACATCAGTAGTAGTAGTGATAGAGTAGTACTACAGTAGTAGTAGTGATAGAGTAGTAGTGCAGTAGTAGAAGTAGTGATAGAGTAGTACTACAGTAGTAGTAGTAGTGATATAGTACTACAGTAGTAGTAGTGATATAGTATTACTACGGTAGTAGTAGTGATAGAGTAGTACTACAGTAGTAGAAGTAGTGATAGAGTAGTAGTACTACAGTAGTAGTAGTAGTGATAGAGTAGTACTATATCAGTAGTAGTAGTGATAGAGTAGTAATACAGTAGTAGTAGTAGTGATAGAGTACTACTATAGTAGTAGTAGTGATAGAGTAGTACGACAGTAGTAGTGATAGAGTAGTACTGCATCACTAGTAGGTGTGATTGAGTTGTACTACATCAGTAGTAGTAGTGATAGAGTAGTACTACAGCAGTAGTAGTAGTGATATAATAGTACTACAGTAGTAGTAGTGATAGAGTAGTACCATAGTAGTAGTAGTAGTGATAGAGTATTACTACATAAGTAGTAGTAGTGATATAGTAATACTAAAGTAGTAGTAGTAGTAGTAGTGATATAGTAGTACTTCAGCAGTAGTAGTAGTGATATACTATTACTACGGTATTAGTAGTGATAGAGTAGCACTACAGTAGTAGTAGTAGTAGTGATAGAGTAGGACTATATCAGCAGTAGTAGTGATAGAGTAGTAATACAGTAGTAGTAGTAGTGATATAGTATTATCACAGCAGTAGTAGTAGTGATAGAGTAGTACAGTAGTAGTAGTGATAGAGTAGTACTACATCACTAGTAGGTGTGATTGAGTTGTACTACATCAGTAGTAGTAGTGATAGAGTAGTATTACAGCAGTAGTAGTAGTGATATAATAGTACTACAGTAGTAGTAGTGATATGGTAGTACTATAGTAGCAGTAGCAGTAGTGATATAGTTCTACAGCAGTGGTAGTAGTGATATAGTATTACTACATCAGTAGTAGTAGTTATAGAGTAGTACTACAGTAGTCGTAGTAGTGATATAGTAGTACTACAGCAGTAGTAGTGATAGAGTAGTACTATAGTAGTAGTAGTGATAGAGTAGTACTATAGTAGTAGTAGTGATAGAGTAGTACTACATCATTAGTAGTTGTGATAGAGTAGTACCAATGTAGTAGTAGTGATAGAGTAGTAGTAGTAGTAGTAGTGATATAGTATTACTACAGTAGTAGTAGTAGTGATAGAGTAGTACTACATCAGTAGTAGTAGTGATAGAGTAGTACTACAGTAGTAGTAGTAGTAGTGATAGAGTAGTACTACATCACTAGTAGTGGTGATAGAGTAGTACTACAGTAGTAGTAGTGATAGAGTAGTATTACAGCAGTAGTAGTAGTAGTGATAGAATAGTACTACATCAGTAGTAGTGATAGAGTAGTACTACATCAGTAGTAGTAGTGATAGAGTAGTACTACAGTAGTAGTAGTAGTAGTGATAGAGTAGTAGTGCAGTAGTAGAAGTAGTGATAGAGTAGTAGTGCAGTAGTAGAAGTAGTGATAGAATAGTACTACATCAGTAGTAGTAGTGATAGAGTAGTACTACAGTAGTAGTAGTGATAGAGTAGTACTACATCAGTAGTAGTAGTGATAGAATAATACTACATCAGTAGTAGTAGTGATAGAGTAGTACTACAGTAGTAGTAGTAGTGATATAGTATTATCACAGCAGTAGTAGTAGTGATAGAGTAGTACAGTAGTAGTAGTGATAGAGTAGTACTACATCACTAGTAGGTGTGATTGAGTTGTACTACATCAGTAGTAGTAGTGATAGAGTAGTATTACAGCAGTAGTAGTAGTGATATAATAGTACTACAGTAGTAGTAGTGATATGGTAGTACTATAGTAGCAGTAGCAGTAGTGATATAGTTCTACAGCAGTGGTAGTAGTGATATAGTATTACTACATCAGTAGTAGTAGTTATAGAGTAGTACTACAGTAGTCGTAGTAGTGATATAGTAGTACTACAGCAGTAGTAGTGATAGAGTAGTACTATAGTAGTAGTAGTGATAGAGTAGTACTATAGTAGTAGTAGTGATAGAGTAGTACTACATCATTAGTAGTTGTGATAGAGTAGTACCAATGTAGTAGTAGTGATAGAGTAGTAGTAGTAGTAGTAGTGATATAGTATTACTACAGTAGTAGTAGTAGTGATAGAGTAGTACTACATCAGTAGTAGTAGTGATAGAGTAGTACTACAGTAGTAGTAGTAGTAGTGATAGAGTAGTACTACATCACTAGTAGTGGTGATAGAGTAGTACTACAGTAGTAGTAGTGATAGAGTAGTATTACAGCAGTAGTAGTAGTAGTGATAGAATAGTACTACATCAGTAGTAGTGATAGAGTAGTACTACATCAGTAGTAGTAGTGATAGAGTAGTACTACAGTAGTAGTAGTAGTAGTGATAGAGTAGTAGTGCAGTAGTAGAAGTAGTGATAGAGTAGTAGTGCAGTAGTAGAAGTAGTGATAGAATAGTACTACATCAGTAGTAGTAGTGATAGAGTAGTACTACAGTAGTAGTAGTGATAGAGTAGTACTACATCAGTAGTAGTAGTGATAGAATAATACTACATCAGTAGTAGTAGTGATAGAGTAGTACTACAGTAGTAGTAGTGATAGAGTAGTAGTGCAGTAGTAGAAGTAGTGATAGAGTAGTACTACAGTAGTAGTAGTAGTGATAGAGTAATACTACAGTAGTAGTAGTAGTAGTAGTGATAGAGTAGTAGTACTACAGTAGTAGTAGTGATAGAGTAGTACTATATCAGTAGTAATAGTGATAGAGTAGTGCTACAGTAGTAGTAGTAGTGATAGAGTAGTACAACAGTAGTAGTGATATAGTAGTACTACAGTAGTAGTAGTGATAGATTAGTATTACAGCAGGTGTAGTAGTGATAGGGTAGTACTACATCAGTAGTAGTGGTGATAGAGTAGTACTACAGTAGTAGTAGTAGTGATATAGTAGTACTACAGTAGTAATAGTAGTGAAAGTAATGGGGGTGTCTGTGAGACGATGGGCATCCCCAGTGATGTCATGAGGAGAAGGTCAGTGATTTACCTCTTGTCTGTCAGGAGGAGTACCACTGCCCTTAACCCATCCTACTCTGGTCCCTCCCTCGGTCCCACCCCAATCCCCATCCCATGCATCCCAAGGCCTGGCTGTCATAAAACCCCAGTCAGACTCCCTGCTCTGCAGGTCGAGGGTGGGCGGGGGAGGGGTGGTCCCAGCCACATCCCTGGGTGGGGACAATGTGGTCCTCTGTTTATCTCCATGAAGGGCACATATGTGTTTCAGGGCTATTGAGGGATTAGGGGAGGAGGACATATAAATCACAATCAGTATTTCACCATTAAAAGCAGTGAGTTTCATGGCCTTTGCCATTGGGGCGTTGGCAGTCTCACACAATCACTGTTTACGCAGAAACGGGTTAACATGTCCCTGTTAAACCATGGAGTCTAAATGGGGTTGCCATTACCCAGCAGCTGACCCATGTGTGGGCATTGTATGTGGAGAGAGTTGGGTGATAGAGATGTTGAGGGGTTAGGCTGCCTGCATGTCTTTGTCTTTGTCTGAGCTTATCGAGATGTGGTCACTGGTCACAGCCACTAGGTGTGGATTTGGCAGGAAGTGGCCAGGCTTTAATTGGTAAATCTGCTTCAAGGCCTGGACTCTGTCTGTCTGTCCTTCCATCCGTCCGTCCCCCTGGCACAGATCCGAGCTTTAGAAGTCACAGGGAGCAGCTTCTAGTCTACACAATGATGACCAAGGTGGACTGAATGTGTTGACATAACAACGTGTGCCAACTCCTGGGTTGATCAGTGGTCAGATATGCACTAACATCATCTCCCTCCCCAGGTGTGGGTCTGTGTTCTAGTACATACTGGAAACTGGGTTGGGTAGGGGCATGGTGAATAGGGGCAGCTACTTTGCTACTGTCAGGTGCCTGTTTTTTATTTATTTTTTTAGATAGGGGATTTCAGTCCCACCAATAACCAAACCGACAACCCCAGATCGAACCCCGAGAAATCCAATAATTGTCCAGCTAAATATAACTAGGACACAGGGTGTGTGTGCTGTTTCAAAGTTGATTCCACCACATGGTGCACTGAGGTGCACACTATAGGTGCCACGTTAGAATGGGACACCGTTGCGCGTTTCATCCGAGTCTGTGTCAGCGAAATTACCGAATCGTCGATCCTCTACATATCAATCAGTGTTCACAGACAATAGTCTGAAGAATCCGTCTGTGGAGTTCGTTGTACCCGAGTGAAGCAGGCCACCGCAGCAGCTCTGGAAGGGTGTCAGTTAGTCACCAGTGAATCAGTTGTGAATCTGCTCCTCTAACCCTATTCTTAAACACAGGCCTGCTTCTGCTACATTTCTCCAGAGAGCAGCACCTCCAGCCTCGTTCTTATACTAATACTGCATTAAGAATTTAGCAGACAAATCTCATTCTCGACAGGATATAGAAGTGCCCCAGGGGCCTCACAACAGGAACAATATATTTTTTAGATGGGATGAGTTAAGGTCACATGAAAAGGGCTTCTCCTGGGATGTCATCAGGCAGGGGGATGTGGTGTTAGTAGATGGGGGGGGGTGCTGTTATGTTTCTTGTTCCCTCTGGCATCTGTTCTGTTGTGTCCACTCCAGGAAGGGGATGTGGTCTCGGTGGGGGCTCCAGAGGACGGGGCTCAGTGGGCTGTGGGGAGGAGGTCAGGCTGTCAAAGATGACTGCTGTTTATCATACATCACCTGCTCCTGCCTCCTGTAGCCGCCACACCTCCTGCCCACTTCAACACAACACCCTACTGGCCCGTATCCTGTGACTAGGACTGGGGGGCGATATTGACAAATGCTTTGTTTGTGAACGAGGGGCCTGAAAGTGGATAGGATTATTGACAAGTTGTTATTGATCAGCATTGTTTAGATGAGGCCATTTTGGGCAACTGAGTGTGAGGGGCTATTGACGAAGGTTGAAAGATGTAGGAAATTGCATCATAGCGTTGTGTAGGACAAGGCCTGGAGCTAGACAGAGCACATTAGCCTATTGGGTGACACAGTGTATCCCAGGACACCCATATTGTCCCTAGAGTGGGGATTCTGTTTTACCTGATAGTTACTGTATTTTGATAGAAGACGTTGAAATAGAAAGAAATCTCATACCTGGTAACTTGCATTGTTAAAAACAAAGCCACTACTTCCTGTTATCTGCTGCGTGTCTTTACAGAGAAGATGTAAGTAAGCCTGATACAAATACAGCCAGACAGCCCAGACTTGGGTATCAGCACATTCTAGGCAGGTGTGGATGAGGTTCATCCCGCTGCAGCTAACCTCATTCACAGGTCATGTACAGTACAGTATGGCTGCTGTGTCTGCATTTGTGTCTGTGTGTGTATCTGTGTTTTGTATTTTTTCATCTGTGTCTGCATTTGTGTCTGTGTGTGTATCTGTGTTTTGTATTTTTTGTCTGTGTCTGCGTTTGTGTCTGTGTGTGTATCTGTGTTTTGTATTTTTTGCCTGTGTCTGCATTTGTGTCTGTGTGTGTATCTGTGTTTTGTATTTTTTGTCTGCGTTTGTGTCTGTGTGTGTGTATCTGTGTTTTGTATTTTTCGTCTGTGTCTGCATTTGTGTCTGTGTGTGTATCTGTGTTTTGTATTATTTGTCTGTGTCTGCATTTGTGTCTGTGTGTGTATCTGTGTTTTGTATTTTTTGTCTGTGTCTGCATTTTTGTCTGTGTGTGTATCTGTGTTTTGTATTTTTTTGTCTGTGTCTACGTTTGTGTCTGCGTTTGTGTCTGTGTGTATGTCTGTGTTTTGTATTTTTTTGTCTGTGTCTGCGTTTGTGTCTGCATTTTTGTCTGTGTGTATATCTGTGTTTGTATTTTTTGTGTGTGTCTGCATTTGTGTCTGCGCTTGTGTCTGTGTGTATGTCTGTGTTAGTATTTTTTGTCTGTGTCTGCGTTTGTGTCTGCGTTTGTGTCTGTGTGTATGTCTGTGTTAGTATTTTTTGTCTGCGTTTGTGTCTGCGTTTGTGTCTGTGTGTATGTCTGTGTTAGTATTTTGTGTCTGCGTTTGTGTCTGTGTGTATGTCTGTGTTAGTATTTTTTGTCTGCGTTTGTGTTTGTGGCTGTGCCAGACCACGTGTTTACCGCTATAGTATTGCAGTGAGTCTTTGTTCTGTCATGCAGCAGCTACCATCAAGCTCTACTGTGTGGTCGTCATAACCACACATTTTCCATCTCGTACAGAGGAATTCTATTCATTTTGATTGTATCACACAGAGATGGCTAATGAGATTCATTAGAAAGGGGGTTTTGTGCGTCGCTGTTTCGACACAACCTGCCCCGCTGGAGTAGAACGACTCTGACGTGTTTCTTTGTCTGCTCTGCAGTCGGCTAGTTTTCACCGAAACGTTCGTTCCACTCATGAATGCCCGCCATGGAAAGGTTTTATTGGAGCGAATAGACAAACTGCCAGTCTGACCAGGGCAGGACTCCCAGCATGATCCAGGGTAGGGCGTGTCACCGATGACCTTCCCGATGCCTTCTTTCCTCCCACGGCGGAGAGACTCATGACTGGGGTGAGATGTGAACATGGCAGAGAGGGTGGCTGCTGAGTGCCCATTCAGAGTGGCACAGTAATGGGTGGTCTCTGCCCATTCAGAGTGGCACAGTAATGGGTGGTCTCTGCCCATTCAGAGTGGCACAGTAATGGGTGGTCTCTGCCCATTCAGAGTGGCACAGTAATGGGTGGTTTCTGACCATTCAGAGTTTCACAGTAATGGGTGGTCTCTGCCCATTCAGAGTGGCACAGTAATGGGTGGTCTCTGCCCATTCAGAGTGGCACAGTAATGGGTGGTTTCTGCCCATTCAGAGTGGCACAGTAATGGGTGGTCTCTGCCCATTCAGAGTGGCACAGTAATGGGTGGTCTCTGCCCATTCAGAGTGGCACAGTAATGGGTGGTCTCTGCCCATTCAGAGTGGCACAGTAATGGGTGCTCTCTGCCCATTCAGAGTGGCACAGTAATGGGTGCTCTCTGCCCATTCAGAGTGGCACAGTAATGGGTGCTCTCTGCCCATTCAGAGTGGCACAGTAATGGGTGGTCTCTGCCCATTCAGAGTGGCACAGTAATGGGTGGTCTCTGCCCATTCAGAGTGGCACAGTAATGGGTGGTATCTGCCCATTCAGAGTGGCACAGTAATGGGTGCTCTCTGCCCATTCAGAGTGGCACAGTAATGGGTGGTATCTGCCCATTCAGAGTGGCACAGTAATGGGTGGTCTCTGCCCATTCAGAGTGGCACAGTAATGGGTGGTCTCTGCCCATTCAGAGTGGCACAGTAATGGGTGGTCTCTGCCCATTCAGAGTGGCACAGTAATGGGTGCTCTCTGCCCATTCAGAGTGGCACAGTAATGGGTGGTCTCTGCCCATTCAGAGTGGCACAGTAATGGGTGCTCTCTGCCCATTCAGAGTGGCACAGTAATGGGTGGTATCTGCCCATTCAGAGTGGCACAGTAATGGGTGGTCTCTGCCCATTCAGAGTGGCACAGTAATGGGTGGTCTCTGCCCATTCAGAGTGGCACAGTAATGGGTGGTCTCTGCCCATTCAGAGTGGCACAGTAATGGGTGGTTTCTGACCATTCAGAGTTTCACAGTAATGGGTGGTCTCTGCCCATTCAGAGTGGCACAGTAATGGGTGGTCTCTGCCCATTCAGAGTGGCACAGTAATGGGTGGTTTCTGCCCATTCAGAGTGGCACAGTAATGGGTGGTCTCTGCCCATTCAGAGTGGCACAGTAATGGGTGGTCTCTGCCCATTCAGAGTGGCACAGTAATGGGTGGTCTCTGCCCATTCAGAGTGGCACAGTAATGGGTGGTCTCTGCCCATTCAGAGTGGCACAGTAATGGGTGCTCTCTGCCCATTCAGAG